>NW_027361856.1:872500-917500 GCF_039654945.1 Dendrobates tinctorius | reverse complement strand
CACGGGTATGTGTCTGTAATACACAGGTATATGTCTAATACTGTAATACACGGGTATATGTCTGTAACACACGGGTATGTGTCTGTAATACACGGGTATATGTCTGTAATACACGGGGTATGTGTCTGTACTACACGGGTATGTGTCTGTAATACACAGGTATATGTCTAATACTGTAATACACAGGTATATGTCTAATACTGTACTACATGGGTATGTGTCTGTACTACACGGGTATGTGTCTGTAATACACAGGTATTTGTCTAATACTGTAATACACGGGTATGTGTCTATAACACACGGGTATGTGTCTGTTACACACGGGTATGTGTCTGTACTACACGGGTATGTGTCTGTAATACACAGGTATATGTCTAATACTGTACTACACGGGTATGTGTCTGTACTACACGGGTATGTGTCTGTAATACACAGGTATATGTCTAATACTGTACTACACGGGTATGTGTCTGTAACACACGGGTATGTGTCTATAACACACGAGTAAGTGTCTGTACTACACGGGTATATCTCTGTAACACACGGGTATGTGTCTGCAATACACAGGTATATGTATAATACTGTAATACACAGGTATATGTCTAATACTGTACTACACGGGTATGTGTCTGTACTACACGGGTATGTGTCTGTAATACACAGGTATATTTCTAATACTGTACTACACGGGTATGTGTCTGTAACACACGGGTATGTGTCTGTAACACACGGGTATGTGTCTGTACTACACGGGTATGTGTCTGTAATACACAGGTATATGTCTAATACTGTACTACACGGGTATGTGTCTGTACTACACGTGTATGTGTCTGTAATACACAGGTATATGTCTAATACTGTACTACACGGGTATGTGTCTGTAACACACGGGTATGTGTCTGTAACACACGGATATATGTCTGTAACACACGGGTATGTGTCTGTAACACACGGGTATGTGTCTGTAACACACGGGTATATGTCTGTAACACACGGATATGTGTCTGTAACACACGGATATATGTCTGTAACACACGGATATGTGTCTGTAACACACGGGTATGTGTCTGTAACACACGGATATATGTCTGTAACACACGGGTATGTGTCTGTAACACACGGGTATGTGTCTGTAACACACGGGTATGTGTCTGTAACACACGGATATGTGTCTGTAACACACGGGTATGTGTCTGTAATACACGGATATATGTCTGTAACACACGGGTATGTGTCTGTAACACACGGATATATGTCTGTAACACACGGGTATGTGTCTGTAATACACGGATATATGTCTGTAACACACGGGTATGTGTCTGTAACACACGGGTATGTGTCTGTAACACACGGGTATGTGTCTGTAACACACGGGTATGTGTCTGTAATACACGGGTATATGTCTGTAATACACAGGTATATGTCTAATACTGTACTACACGGGTATATGTCTGTAACACACGGGTATGTGTCTGTAACACACGGATATATGTCTGTAACACACGGGTATGTGTCTGTAACACACGGGTATGTGTCTGTAACACACGGATATATGTCTGTAACACACGGGTATGTGTCTGTAACACACGGGTATGTGTCTGTAACACACGGGTATGTGTCTGTAACACACGGGTATGTGTCTGTAATACACGGGTATATGTCTTTAACACACGGGTATGTGTCTGTAACACACGGATATATGTCTGTAACACACGGGTATGTGTCTGTAACACACGGGTATGTGTCTGTAACACACGGATATATGTCTGTAACACACGGGTATGTGTCTGTAACACACGGGTATGTGTCTGTAACACACGGGTATATGTTTGTAACACACGGATATGTTTCTGTAACACACGGATATATGTCTGTAACACACGGATATGTGTCTGTAACACACGGGTATGTGTCTGTAACACACGGATATATGTCTGTAACACACGGGTATGTGTCTGTAACACACGGGTATGTGTCTGTAACACACGGGTATGTGTCTGTAATACACGGATATATGTCTGTAACACACGGGTATGTGTCTGTAACACAGGGATATATGTCTGTAACACACGGGTATGTGTCTGTAATACAAGGATATATGTCTGTAACACACGGGTATATGTCTGTAATACACGGGGTATGTGTCTGTACTACACGGGTATGTGTCTGTAACACACGGGTATGTGTCTGTAATACACAGGTATATGTCTAATACTGTACTACACGGGTATATGTCTGTAACACACGGGTATGTGTCTGTAACACACGGGTATGTGTCTGTAATACACAGGTATATGTCTAATACTGTAATACACGGGTATATGTCTGTAACACACGGGTATGTGTCTGTAATACACGGGTATATGTCTGTAATACACGGGGTATGTGTCTGTACTACACGGGTATGTGTCTGTAATACACAGGTATATGTCTAATACTGTACTACACGGGTATGTGTCTGTACTACACGGGTATGTGTCTGTAATACACAGGTATATGTCTAATACTGTACTACACGGGTATGTGTCTGTAACACACAGGTATGTGTCTGTAACACACGGGTATGTGTCTGTAACACACGGGTATGTGTCTGTACTACACGGGTATATCTCTGTAATACACAGGTATATGTCTAATACTGTAATACACAGGTATATGTCTAATACTGTACTACATGGGTATGTGTCTGTACTACACGGGTATGTGTCTGTAATACACAGGTATATGTCTAATACTGTAATACACGGGTATGTGTCTATAACACACGGGTATGTGTCTGTAACACAAGGGTATGTGTCTGTACTACACGGGTATGTGTCTGTAATACACAGGTATATGTCTAATACTGTACTACACGGGTATGTGTCTGTAACACACGGGTATGTGTCTATAACACACGAGTAAGTGTCTGTACTACACGGGTATATCTCTGTAACACACGGGTATGTGTCTGCAATACACAGGTATATGTATAATACTGTAATACACAGGTATATGTCTAATACTGTACTACACGGGTATGTGTCTGTACTACACGGGTATGTGTCTGTAATACACAGGTATATGTCTAATACTGTACTACACGGGTATGTGTCTGTAACACACGGGTATGTGTCTGTAACACACGGGTATGTGTCTGTACTACACGGGTATGTGTCTGTAATACACAGGTATATGTCTAATACTGTACTACACGGGTATGTGTCTGTACTACACGGGTATGTGTCTGTAATACACAGGTATATGTCTAATACTGTACTACACGGGTATGTGTCTGTAACACACGGGTATGTGTCTGTAACACACGGATATATGTCTGTAACACACGGGTATGTGTCTGTAACACACGGGTATGTGTCTGTAACACACGGGTATATGTCTGTAACACACGGATATGAGTCTGTAACACACGGATATATGTCTGTAACACACGGATATGTGTCTGTAACACACGGGTATGTGTCTGTAACACACGGGTATGTGTCTGTAACACACGGGTATGTGTCTGTAACACACGGGTATGTGTCTGTAACACACGAGTATGTGTCTGTAACACACGGGTATGTGTCTGTAACACACGGGTATGTGTCTGTAACACACGGGTATGTGTCTGTAACACACGGATATATGTCTGTAACACACGGGTATGTGTCTGTAACACACGAGTATGTGTCTGTAACACACGGGTATGTGTCTGTAACACACGGATATGTGTCTGTAACACACGGGTATGTGTCTGTAATACACGGATATATGTCTGTAACACACGGGTATGTGTCTGTAACACACGGATATATGTCTGTAACACACGGGTATGTGTCTGTAACACACGGGTATATGTCTGTAATACACGGGGTATTTGTCTGTACTACACGGGTATGTGTCTGTAACACACGGGTATGTGTCTGTAATACACAGGTATATGTCTAATACTGTACTACACGGGTATATGTCTGTAACACACGGGTATGTGTCTGTAACACACGGGTATGTGTCTGTAATACACAGGTATATGTCTAATACTGTAATACACGGGTATATGTCTGTAAAACACGGGTATGTGTCTGTAATACACGGGTATGTGTCTGTAATACACAGGTATATGTCTAATACTGTAATACACGGGTATATGTCTGTAACACACGGGTATGTGTCTGTAATACACGGGTATATGTCTGTAATACACGGGGTATGTGTCTGTACTACACGGGTATGTGTCTGTACTACACGGGTATGTGTCTGTAATACAAAGGTATATGTCTAATACTGTACTACACGGGTATGTGTCTGTACTACACGGGTATGTGTCTGTAATACACAGGTATATGTCTAATACTGTACTACACGGGTATGTGTCTGTAACACACGGGTATGTGTCTGTAACACACGGGTATGTGTCTGTACTACACGGGTATATCTCTGTAACACACGGGTATGTGTCTGTAATACACAGGTATATGTCTAATACTGTAATACACAGGTATATGTCTAATACTGTACTACATGGGTATGTGTCTGTACTACACGGGTATGTGTCTGTAATACACAGGTATATGTCTAATACTGTACTACACGGGTATGTGTCTGTAACACACGGGTATATGTCTGTAACACACGGGTATGTGTCTGTACTACACGGGTATGTGTCTGTAATACACAGGTATATGTCTAATACTGTACTACACGGGTATGTGTCTGTACTACACGGGTATGTGTCTGTAATACACAGGTATATGTCTAATACTGTACTACACGGGTATGTGTCTGTAACACACGGGTATGTGTCTATAACACACGAGTAAGTGTCTGTACTACACGGGTATATCTCTGTAACACACGGGTATGTGTCTGTAATACACAGGTATATGTATAATACTGTAATACACAGGTATATGTCTAATACTGTACTACACGGGTATGTGTCTGTACTACACGGGTATGTATCTGTAATACACGGGTATGTGTCTGTAACACACGGGTATGTGTCTGTAATACACGGATATATGTCTGTAACACACGGGTATGTGTCTGTAACACACGGATATATGTCTGTAACACACGGGTATGTGTCTGTAATACAAGGATATATGTCTGTAACACACGGGTATATGTCTGTAATACACGGGGTATGTGTCTGTACTACACGGGTATGTGTCTGTAACACACGGGTATGTGTCTGTAATACACAGGTATATGTCTAATACTGTACTACACGGGTATATGTCTGTAACACACGGGTATGTGTCTGTAACACACGGGTATGTGTCTGTAATACACAGGTATATGTCTAATACTGTAATACACGGGTATATGTCTGTAACACACGGGTATGTGTCTGTAATACACGGGTATATGTCTGTAATACACGGGGTATGTGTCTGTACTACACGGGTATGTGTCTGTAATACACAGGTATATGTCTAATACTGTACTACACGGGTATGTGTCTGTACTACACGGGTATGTGTCTGTAATACACAGGTATATGTCTAATACTGTACTACACGGGTATGTGTCTGTAACACACGGGTATGTGTCTGTAACACACGGGTATGTGTCTGTAACACACGGGTATGTGTCTGTACTACACGGGTATATCTCTGTAACACACGGGTATGTGTCTGTAATACACAGGTATATGTCTAATACTGTAATACACAGGTATATGTCTAATACTGTACTACATGGGTATGTGTCTGTACTACACGGGTATGTGTCTGTAATACACAGGTATATGTCTAATACTGTAATACACGGGTATGTGTCTATAACACACGGGTATGTGTCTGTAACACACGGGTATGTGTCTGTACTACACGGGTATGTGTCTGTAATACACAGGTATATGTCTAATACTGTACTACACGGGTATGTGTCTGTAACACACGGGTATGTGTCTATAACACACGAGTAAGTGTCTGTACTACACGGGTATATCTCTGTAACACACGGGTATGTGTCTGCAATACACAGGTATATGTATAATACTGTAATACACAGGTATATGTCTAATACTGTACTACACGGGTATGTGTCTGTAATACACAGGTATATGTCTAATACTGTACTACACGGGTATGTGTCTGTAACACACGGGTATGTGTCTGTACTACACGGGTATGTGTCTGTAATACACAGGTATATGTCTAATACTGTACTACACGGGTATGTGTCTGTACTACACGGGTATGTGTCTGTAATACACAGGTATATGTCTAATACTGTACTACACGGGTATGTGTCTGTAACACACGGGTATGTGTCTGTAACACACGGATATATGTCTGTAACACACGGGTATGTGTCTGAAACACACGGGTATGTGTCTGTAACACACGGGTATATGTCTGTAACACACGGATATGTGTCTGTAACACACGGATATATGTCTGTAACACACGGATATGTGTCTGTAACACACGGGTATGTGTCTGTAACACACGGTTATATGTCTGTAACACACGGGTATGTGTCTGTAACACACGAGTATGTGTCTGTAACACACGGGTATGTGTCTGTAATACACGGATATATGTCTGTAACACACGGGTATGTGTCTGTAACACACGGATATACACTCACTGGCCACTTTATTAGGTACACCTGTCCAACTGTGTGTTAAGACTTAATTTCTAATCTGCCAATCACATGGCGGCAACTCAGTGCATTTAGGCATGTAGACATGGTCAAGACAATCTCCTGCAGTTCAAACCGAGCATCAGTATGGGGAAGAAAGGTGATTTGAGTGCCTTTGAACGTGGCATGATTGTTGGTGCCAGAAGGGCTGGTCTGAGTATTTCAGAAACTGCTGATCTACTGGGATTTTCACGCACAACCATCTCTAGGGTTTACAGAGAATGGTCCGAAAAAGAAAAAAAATCCAGTGAGCGGCAGTTCTGTGGCCGGAAATGCCTTGTTGATGCCAGAGGTCAGAGGAGAATGGGCAGACTGGTTCGAGCTGATAGAAAGGCAACAGTGACTCAAATTGCCACCCGTTACAACCAAGGTAGGCAGAAGAGCATCTCTGAACGCACAGTGCGTCGAACTTTGAGGCAGATGGGCTACAGCAGCAGAAGACCACACCGGGTACCACTCCTCTCAGCTAAGAACAGGAAACTGAGGCTACAATTTGCACAAGCTCATCGAAATTGGACAGTAGAAGATTGGAAAAACGTTGCCTGGTCTGATGAGTCTCGATTTCTGCTGCGACATTCGGATGGTAGGGTCAGAATTTGGCGTAAACAACATGAAAGCATGGATCCATCCTGCCTTGTATCAACGGTTCAGGCTGGTGGTGGTGGTGTCATGGTGTGGGGAATTTTTTCTGGGCACTCTTTGGGCCCCTTGGTACCAATTGAGCATCGTTGCAACGCCACAGCCTACCTGAGTATTGTTGCTGACCATGTCCATCCCTTTATGACCACAATGTACCCAACATCTGATGGCTACTTTCAGCAGGATAATGCGCCATGTCATAAAGCTCGAATCATCTCAGATTGGTTTCTTGAACATGACAATGAGTTCACTGTACTCAAATGGCCTCCTCAGTCACCAGATCTCAATCCAATAGAGCATCTTTGGGATGTGGTGGAACGGGAGATTCGCATCAGGGATGTGCAGCCGACAAATCTGCGCCAACTGTGTGATGCCATCATGTCAATATGGTCCAAAATCTCTGAGGAATGCTTCCAGCACCTTGTTGAATCTCTGCCACGAAGAATTGAGGCAGTTCTGAAGGCAAAAGGGGGTCCAACCCGTTACTAGCATGGTGTACCTAATAAAGTGGCCAGTGAGTGTATGTCTGTAACACACGGGTATGTGTCTGTAATACACGGATATATGTCTGTAACACACGGGTATATGTCTGTAATACACGGGTTATTTGTCTGTACTACACGGGTATGTGTCTGTAACACACGGGTATGTGTCTGTAATACACAGGTATATGTCTAATACTGTACTACACGGGTATATGTCTGTAACACACGGGTATGTGTCTGTAACACACGGGTATGTGTCTGTAATACACAGGTATATGTCTAATACTGTAATACACGGGTATATGTCTGTAAAACACGGGTATGTGTCTGTAATACACGGGTATGTGTCTGTAATACACAGGTATATGTCTAATACTGTAATACACGGGTATATGTCTGTAACACACGGGTATGTGTCTGTAATACACGGGTATATGTCTGTAATACACGGGGTATGTGTCTGTACTACACGGGTATGTGTCTGTACTACACGGGTATGTGTCTGTAATACACAGGTATATGTCTAATACTGTACTACACGGGTATGTGTCTGTACTACACGGGTATGTGTCTGTAATACACAGGTATATGTCTAATACTGTACAACACGGGTATGTGTCTGTAACACACGGGTATGTGTCTGTAACACACGGGTATGTGTCTGTACTACACGGGTATATCTCTGTAACACACGGGTATGTGTCTGTAATACACAGGTATATGTCTAATACTGTAATACACAGGTATATGTCTAATACTGTACTACATGGGTATGTGTCTGTACTACACGGGTATGTGTCTGTAATACACAGGTATATGTCTAATACTGTACTACACGGGTATGTGTCTGTAACACACGGGTATATGTCTGTAACACACGGGTATGTGTCTATACTACACGGGTATGTGTCTGTAATACACAGGTATATGTCTAATACTGTACTACACGGGTATGTGTCTGTACTACACGGGTATGTGTCTGTAATACACAGGTATATGTCTAATACTGTACTACACGGGTATGTGTCTGTAACACACGGGTATGTGTCTATAACACACGAGTAAGTGTCTGTACTACACGGGTATATCTCTGTAACACACGGGTATGTGTCTGTAATACACAGGTATATGTATAATACTGTAATACACAGGTATATGTCTAATACTGTACTACACGGGTATGTGTCTGTACTACACGGGTATGTGTCTGTAATACACAGGTATATGTCTAATACTGTACTACACGGGTATGTGTCTGTAACACACGGGTATGTGTCTGTACTACACGGGTATGTGTCTGTAATACACAGGTATATGTCTAATACTGTACTACACGGGTATGTGTCTGTACTACACGGGTATGTGTCTGTAATACACAGGTATATGTCTAATACTGTACTACACGGGTATGTGTCTTTCACACACAGGTATGTGTCTGTAACACACGAGTATGTGTCTGTACTACACGGGTATATCTCTGTAACACACGGGTATGTGTCTGTAATACACAGGTATATGTCTAATACTGTAATACACAGGTATATGTCTAATACTGTACTACACGGGTATGTGTCTGTACTACACGGGTATGTGTCTGTAATACACAGGTATATGTCTAATACTGTACTACACGGGTATGTGTCTGTAACACACGGGTATGTGTCTGTACTACACGGGCATGTGTCTGTAATACACAGGTATATGTCTAATACTGTAATACACGAGTATGTGTCTGTACTACACGGGTATGTGTCTGTAATACACAGGTATATGTCTAACACTGTACTACACGGGTATGTGTCTGTAACACACGGGTATGTGTCTGTACTACACGGATATATCTCTGTAACACACGGGTATGTGTCTGTAATACACAGGTATATGTCTAATACTGTAATACACAGGTATATGTCTAATACTGTACTACACGGGTATGTGTCTGTACTACACGGGTATGTGTCTGTAATACACAGGTATATGTCTAATACTGTACTACACGGGTATTTGTCTGTAACACACGGGGTATGTGTCTGTACTACACGGATATATGTCTGTAACACACGGGTATGTGTCTGTAACACACGGGTATGTGTCTGTAACACACGGATATATGTCTGTAACACACGGGTACGTGTCTGTAACACACGGGTATGTGTCTGTAACACAAGGATATGTGTCTGTAACACACGGGTATGTGTCTGTAATACACGGATATATGTCGGTAACACACGGGTATGTGTCTGTAACACACGGATATATGTCTGTAACACACGGGTATGTGTCTGTAACACACGGATATGTGTCTGTAACACACGGATATATGTCTGTAACACACGGGTATGTGTCTGTAACACACGGATATATGTCTGTAACACACGGGTATGTGTCTGTAACACACGGAAATGTGTCTGTAACACACGGGTATGTGTCTGTAACACACGGATATATGTCTTTAACACACGGGTATGTGTCTGTACTACACGGGTATGTGTCTGTAACACACGGGTATGTGTCTGTAACACACGGATATATGTCTGTAACACACGGGTATATCTCTGTAACACACGGGTATGTGTCTGTACTACACGGGTAAGTGTCTGTAATACACGGGTATGTGTCTGTAACACACGGGTATATCTCTGTAACACATGAGTATGTGTCTGTAACACACGGGTATGTGTCTGTAACACACGGGTATGTGTCTGTAACACACGGATATATGTCTGTAACACACGGGTATGTGTCTGTACTACACGGGTATGTATCTGTAACACACGGGTATATCTCTGTAACACACGGGTATGTGTCTGTAACACACGGGTATATGTCTGTAACACACGGGTATGTGTCTGTACTACACGGGTATGTGTCTGTAACACACGGGTATATCTCTGTAACACACGGGTATGTGTCTGTACTACACGGGTATGTGTCTGTACTACACGAGTATGTGTCTGTAACACACGGGTATGTGTCTGTACTACACGGGTATGTGTCTGTAACACACGGGTATGTGTCTGTAACACACGGATTTATGTCTGTAACACACGGGTATGTGTCTGTAACACACGGGTATGTGTCTGTAACACACGGGTATATGTCTGTACTACACGGGTATGTGTCTGTAACACACGGGTATGTGTCTGTACTACACGGGTATGTGTCTGTAACACACGGGTATATCTCTGTAACACACGGGTATGTGTCTGTAACACACGGGTATGTGTCTGTAACACACGGGTATGTGTCTGTACTACACGGGTATGTGTCTGTAACACACGGGTATGTGTCTTTAACACACGGGTATGTGTCTGTAACACACGGGTATGTGTCTGTAACACACGGGTATATGTCTGTAACACACGGGTATGTGTCTGTACTACACGTGTATGTGTCTGTAATACACGGGTATGTGTCTGTAACACACGGGTATGTGTCTGTAACACACGGGTATGTGTCTGTACTACACGGGTATGTGTCTGTAACACACGGGTATGTGTTTGTAACACACGGGTATGTGTCTGTAACACACGGATATATGTCTGTAACACACGGGTATGTGTCTGTAACACACGGGTATATCTCTGTAACACACGGGTATATCTCTGTAACACACGGGTATGTGTCTGTAATACACGGATATGTGTCTGTAACACACGGGTATATCTCTAACACACGGGTATGTGTCTGTAACACACGGGTATGTGTCTGTAACACACGGGTATGTGTCTGTAACACACGGATATATGTCTGTAACACACGGGAATGTGTCTGTACTACACGGGTATGTGTCTGTAACACACGGGTATATCTCTGTAACACACGGGTATGTGTCTGTAACACACGGGTATATGTCTGTAACACACGGGTATGTGTCTGTAACACACGGGTATGTGTCTGTACTACAAGGGTATGTGTCTGTAACACACAGGTATATCTCTGTAACACACGGGTATGTGTCTGTACTACACGGGTATGTGTCTGTAACACACGGATATATGTCTGTAACACACGGGTATGTGTCTGTAACACACGGGTATGTGTCTGTAACACACGGATATATGTCTTTAACACACGGGTATGTGTCTGTACTACACGGGTATGTGTCTGTAACACACGGGTATGTGTCTGTAACACACGGATATATGTCTGTAACACACGGGTATATCTCTGTAACACATGGGTATGTGTCTGTACTACACGGGTAAGTGTCTGTAATACACGGGTATGTGTCTGTAACACACGGGTATATCTCTGTAACACATGAGTATGTGTCTGTAACACACGGGTATGTGTCTGTAACACACGGGTATGTGTCTGTAACACACGGGTATGTGTCTGTAACACACGGGTATGTGTCTGTACTACACGGGTATGTGTCTGTAACACACGGGTATATCTCTGTAACACACGGGTATGTGTCTGTAACACACGGGTATATGTCTGTAACACACGGGTATGTGTCTGTACTACACGGGTATGTGTCTGTAACACACGGGTATATCTCTGTAACACACGGGTATGTGTCTGTACTACACGGGTATGTGTCTGTACTACACGAGTATGTGTCTGTAACACACGGGTATGTGTCTGTACTACACGGGTATGTGTCTGTAACACACGGGTATGTGTCTGTAACACACGGATTTATGTCTGTAACACACGGGTATGTGTCTGTAACACACGGGTATGTGTCTGTAACACACGGGTATGTGTCTGTAACACACGGGTATATCTCTGTAACACACGGGTATGTGTCTGTACTACACGGGTATGTGTCTGTAACACACGGGTATGTGTCTGTACTACACGGGTATGTGTCTGTAACACACGGATATATGTCTGTAACACACGGGTATGTGTCTGTAACACACGGGTATATCTCTGTAACACACGGGTATGTGTCTGTAACACACGGGTATGTGTCTGTAACACACGGGTATGTGTCTGTACTACACGGGTATGTGTCTGTAACACACGGTTATGTGTCTTTAACACACGGGTATGTGTCTGTAACACACGGGTATGTGTCTGTAACACACGGGTATGTGTCTGTAACACACGGGTATATGTCTGTAACACACGGGTATGTGTCTGTATACTACACGTGTATGTGTCTGTAATACACGGGTATGTGTCTGTAACACACGGGTATGTGTCTGTAACACACGGGTATGTGTCTGTAACACACGGGTATGTGTTTGTAACACACGGGTATGTGTCTGTAACACACGGATATATGTCTGTAACACACGGGTATGTGTCTGTAACACACGGGTATATCTCTGTAACACACGGGTATATCTCTGTAACACACGGGTATGTGTCTGTACTACTCGGGTATGTGTCTGTAATACACGGATATGTGTCTGTAACACACGGGTATATCTCTAACACACGGGTATGTGTCTGTAACACACGGGTATGTGTCTGTAACACACGGGTATGTGTCTGTAACACACGGATATATGTCTGTAACACACGGGAATGTGTCTGTACTACACGGGTATGTGTCTGTAACACACGGGTATATCTCTGTAACACACGGGTATGTGTCTGTAACACACGGGTATATGTCTGTAACACACGGGTATGTGTCTGTAACACACGGGTATGTGTCTGTACTACAAGGGTATGTGTCTGTAACACACGGGTATATCTCTGTAACACACGGGTATGTGTCTGTACTACACGGGTATGTGTCTGTACTACACGGGTATGTGTCTGTAACACACGGGTATGTGTCTGTACTACACGGGTATATCTCTGTAACACACGGGTATGTGTCTGTAATACACAGGTATATGTCTAATACTGTAATAAACAGGTATATGTCTAATACTGTACTACACGGGTATGTGTCTGTACTACACGGGTATGTGTCTGTAATACACGGGTATATGTCTAATACTGTACTACACGGGTATGTGTCTCTAACACATGGGTATGTGTCTGTAACACACGGGTATGTGTCTGTACTACACGGGTATGTGTCTGTAACACACGGGTATGTGTTTGTAACACACGGGTATGTGTCTGTAACACACGGATATATGTCTGTAACACACGGGTATGTGTCTGTAACACACGGGTATATGTCTGTAACACACGGGTATGTGTCTGTACTACACGTGTATGTGTCTGTAATACACGGGTATGTGTCTGTAACACACGGGTATGTGTCTGTAACACACGGGTATGTGTCTGTACTACACGGGTATGTGTCTGTAACACACGGGTATGTGTTTGTAACACACGGGTATGTGTCTGTAACACACGGATATATGTCTGTAACACACGGGTATGTGTCTGTAACACACGGGTATATCTCTGTAACACACGGGTATATCTCTGTAACACACGGGTATGTGTCTGTACTACTCGGGTATGTGTCTGTAATACACGGATATGTGTCTGTAACACACGGGTATATCTCTAACACACGGGTATGTGTCTGTAACACACGGGTATGTGTCTGTAACACACGGGTATGTGTCTGTAACACACGGATATATGTCTGTAACACACGGGAATGTGTCTGTACTACACGGGTATGTGTCTGTAACACACGGGTATATCTCTGTAACACACGGGTATGTGTCTGTAACACACGGGTATATGTCTGTAACACACGGGTATGTGTCTGTAACACACGGGTATGTGTCTGTACTACAAGGGTATGTGTCTGTAACACACGGGTATATCTCTGTAACACACGGGTATGTGTCTGTACTACACGGGTATGTGTCTGTACTACACGGGTATGTGTCTGTAACACACGGGTATGTGTCTGTACTACACGGGTATATCTCTGTAACACACGGGTATGTGTCTGTAATACACAGGTATATGTCTAATACTGTAATAAACAGGTATATGTCTAATACTGTACTACACGGGTATGTGTCTGTACTACACGGGTATGTGTCTGTAATACACGGGTATATGTCTAATACTGTACTACACGGGTATGTGTCTCTAACACATGGGTATGTGTCTGTAACACACGGGTATGTGTCTGTACTACACGGGTATGTGTCTGTAACACACGGGTATGTGTTTGTAACACACGGGTATGTGTCTGTAACACACGGATATATGTCTGTAACACACGGGTATGTGTCTGTAACACACGGGTATATCTCTGTAACACACGGGTATATCTCTGTAACACACGGGTATGTGTCTGTACTACACGGGTATGTGTCTGTAATACACGGGTATGTGTCTGTACCACACGGGTATATCTCTGTAACACACGGGTATGTGTCTGTAACACACGGGTATGTGTCTGTAACACACGGGTATGTGTCTGTAACACACGGATATATGTCTGTAACACACGGGTATATGTCTGTACTACACGGGTATGTGTCTGTAACACACGGGTATATCTCTGTAACACACGGGTATGTGTCTGTAACACACGGGTATATGTCTGTAACACACGGGTATGTGTCTGTAACACACGGGTATGTGTCTGTACTACACGGGTATGTGTCTGTAACACACGGGTATATCTCTGTAACACACGGGTATGTGTCTGTACTACACGGGTATGTGTCTGTACTACACGGGTATGTGTCTGTAACACACGGGTATGTGTCTGTACTACACGGGTATATCTCTGTAACACACGGGTATATGTCTAATACTGTAATAAACAGGTATATGTCTAATACTGTACTACACGGGTATGTGTCTGTACTACACGGGTATGTGTCTGTAATACACGGGTATATGTCTAATACTGTACTACACGGGTATGTGTCTGTAACACACGGGTATGTGTCTGTACTACACGGGTATATCTCTGTAACACACGGGTATGTGTCTGTAATACACAGGTATATGTCTAATACTGTAATACACAGGTATATGTCGAATACTGTACTACACGGGTATGTGTCCGTACTACACGGGTATGTGTCTGTAATACACAGGTATAAGTCTAATACTGTACTACACGGGCATGTGTCTGTAACACACGGGCATGTGTCTGTAACACACGGGTATGTGTCTGTAACACACGGGTATGTGTCTGTAACACACGGATATATGTCTGTAACACACGGGTATGTGTCTGTACTACACGGGTATGTGTCAGTAACACACGGGTATATCTCTGTAACACACGGGTATGTGTCTGTAACACACGGGTATATGTCTGTAACACACGGGTATGTGTCTGTACTACACGGGTATGTGTCTGTAACACACGGGTATATCTCTGTAACACACGGGTATGTGTCTGTACTACACGGGTATGTGTCTGTACTACACGGGTATGTGTCTGTACTACACGGGTATGTGTCTGTAACACACGGGTATGTGTCTGTACTACACGGGTATGTGTCTGTAACACACGGGTATGTGTCTGTAACACACGGATTTATGTCTGTAACACACGGGTATGTGTCTGTAACACACGGGTATGTGTCTGTAACACAAGGGTATATGTCTGTACTACACGGGTATGTGTCTGTAACACACGGGTATGTGTCTGTACTACACGGGTATGTGTCTGTAACACACGGGTATATCTCTGTAACACACGGGTATGTGTCTGTAACACACGGGTATGTGTCTGTAACACACGGGTATGTGTCTGTACTACACGGGTATGTGTCTGTAACACACGGGTATGTGTCTTTAACACACGGGTATGTATCTGTAACACACGGGTATGTGTCTGTAACACACGGGTATGTGTCTGTAACACACGGGTATATGTCTGTAACACACGGGTATGTGTCTGTACTACACGTGTATGTGTCTGTAATACACGGGTATGTGTCTGAAATACACGGGTATGTGTCTGTAACACACGGGTATGTGTCTGTAACACACGGGTATGTGTCTGTACTACACGGGTATGTGTCTGTAACACACGGGTATGTGTTTGTAACACACGGGTATGTGTCTGTAACACACGGATATATGTCTGTAACACACGGGTATGTGTCTGTAACACACGGGTATATCTCTGTAACACACGGGTATATCTCTGTAACACACGGGTATGTGTCTGTACTACACGGGTATGTGTCTGTAATACACGGATATGTGTCTGTAACACACGGGTATATCTCTAACACACGGGTATGTGTCTGTAACACACGGGTATGTGTCTGTAATACACGGGTATGTGTCTGTAACACACGGATATATGTCTGTAACACACGGGAATGTGTCTGTACTACACGGGTATGTGTCTGTAACACACGGGTATATCTCTGTAACACACGGGTATGTGTCTGTAACACACGGGTATATGTCTGTAACACACGGGTATGTGTCTGTAACACACGGGTATGTGTCTGTACTACAAGGGTATGTGTCTGTAACACACGGGTATATCTCTGTAACACACGGGTATGTGTCTGTACTACACGGGTATGTGTCTGTACTACACGGGTATGTGTCTGTAACACACGGGTATGTGTCTGTACTACACGGGTATATCTCTGTAACACACGGGTATGTGTCTGTAATACACAGGTATATGTCTAATACTGTAATAAACAGGTATATGTCTAATACTGTACTACACGGGTATGTGTCTGTACTACACGGGTATGTGTCTGTAATACACGGGTATATGTCTAATACTGTACTACACGGGTATGTGTCTGTAACACACGGGTATGTGTCTGTACTACACGGGTATATCTCTGTAACACACGGGTATGTGTCTGTAATACACAGGTATATGTCTAATACTGTAATAAACAGGTATATGTCTAATACTGTACTACACGGGTATGTGTCTGTACTACACGGGTATGTGTCTGTAATACACGGGTATATGTCTAATACTGTACTACACGGGTATGTGTCTCTAACACACAGGTATGTGTCTGTAACACACGGGTATGTGTCTGCACTACACGGGTATGTGTCTGTAACACACGGGTATGTGTTTGTAACACACGGGTATGTGTCTGTAACACACGGATATATGTCTGTAACACACGGGTATGTGTCTGTAACACACGGGTATATCTCTGTAACACACGGGTATATCTCTGTAACACACGGGTATGTGTCTGTACTACACGGGTATGTGTCTGTAATACACGGGTATGTGTCTGTACCACACGGGTATATCTCTGTAACACACGGGTATGTGTCTGTAACACACGGGTATGTGTCTGTAACACACGGGTATGTGTCTGTAACACACGGATATATGTCTGTAACACACGGGTATATGTCTGTACTACACGGGTATGTGTCTGTAACACACGGGTATATCTCTGTAACACACGGGTATGTGTCTGTAACACACGGGTATATGTCTGTAACACACGGGTATGTGTCTGTAACACACGGGTATGTGTCTGTACTACACGGGTATGTGTCTGTAACACACGGGTATATCTCTGTAACACACGGGTATGTGTCTGTACTACACGGGTATGTGTCTGTACTACACGGGTATGTGTCTGTAACACACGGGTATGTGTCTGTAATACACGGGTATATCTCTGTAACACACGGGTATATGTCTAATACTGTAATAAACAGGTATATGTCTAATACTGTACTACACGGGTATGTGTCTGTACTACACGGGTATGTGTCTGTAATACACGGGTATATGTCTAATACTGTACTACACGGGTATGTGTCTGTAACACACGGGTATGTGTCTGTACTACACGGGTATATCTCTGTAACACACGGGTATGTGTCTGTAATACACAGGTATATGTCTAATACTGTAATACACAGGTATATGTCGAATACTGTACTACACGGGTATGTGTCTGTACTACACGGGTATGTGTCTGTAATACACAGGTATATGTCTAATACTGTACTACACGGGCATGTGTCTGTAACACACGGGCATGTGTCTGTAACACACGGGTATGTGTCTGTAACACACAGATATGTGTCTGTAACACACGGGTATGTGTCTGTAACACACGGGTATATGTCTGTAACACACGGGTATGTGTCTGTAATACACGGGTATGTGTCTGTACTACACGGGTATGTGTCTGTAACACACGGGTATGTGTCTGTAACACACGGATATATGTCTGTAACACACGGGTATGTGTCTGTAACACAAGGGTATATGTCTGTAACACACGGGTATGTGTCTGTAACACACGGGTATATGTCTGTACTACACGGGTATGTGTCTGTAACACACGGGTATGTGTCTGTACTACACGGGTATGTGTCTGTAACACACGGGTATATCTCTGTAACACACGGGTATGTGTCTGTAACACACGGGTATGTGTCTGTAACACACGGGTATGTGTCTGTACTACACGGGTATGTGTCTGTAACACACGGGTATGTGTCTGTAACACACGGGTATGTGTCTGTAACACACGGGTATATGTCTGTAACACACGGGTATGTGTCTGTACTACACGGGTATGTGTCTGTAACACACGGGTATGTGTCTGTAACACACGGGTATGTGTGTGTAACACACGGGTATGTGTCTGTAACACACGGGTATGTGTCTGTAACACACGGATATATGTCTGTAACACACGGGTATGTGTCTGTAACACACGGGTATGTGTCTGTAACACACGGGTATGTGTCTGTACTACACGGGTATTTGTCTGTAACACACGGGTATGTGTCTGTAACACACGGGTATGTGTCTGTAACACACGGATATATGTCTGTAACACACGGGTATGTGTCTGTAACACACGGGTATATCTCTGTAACACACGGGTATATTTCTGTAACACACGGGTATGTGTCTGTACTACACGGGTATGTGTCTGTAACACACGGGTATGTGTCTGTAACACACGGGTATATCTCGTTAACATACGGGTATGTGTCTGTAACACACGGGTATGTGTCTGTAACACACGGGTGTCTGTAACACACGGGTATGTGTCTGTAACACACGGATATGTGTCTGTAACACACGGGTATGTGTCTGTAACACACGGATATATGTCTGTAACACACGGATATGTGTCTGTAATACACGGGTATGTGTCTGTAACACACGGGTATATCTCTGTAACACACGGGTATATCTCTGTAACACACGGGTATGTGTCTGTAACACACGGGTATGTGTCTGTAACACATGGATATATGTCTGTAACACACGGGCATGTGTCTGTACTACACGGGTATGTGTCTGTAACACACGGGTATGTGTCTGTAACACACGGGTATGTGTCTGTAACACACGGGTATGTGTCTGTAACACACGGATATATGTCTATAACACACGGGTATGTGTCTGTACTACACGGGTATGTGTCTGTAACACACGGGTATGTGTCTGTAACACACGGGTATATGTCTGTAACACACGGGTATGTGTCTGTAATACACGGGTATGTGTCTGTACTACATGGGTATGTGTCTGTAACACACGGGTATGTGTCTGTAACACACGGATATATGTCTGTAACACACGGGTATGTGTCTGTAACACACGGGTATGTGTCTGTAACACACGGGTATATGTCTGTAACACACGGGTATGTGTCTGTAACACACGGGTTTATGTCTGTACTACACGGGTATGTGTCTGTAACACACGGGTATGTGTCTGTACTACACGGGTATTTGTCTGTAACACACGGGTATGTGTCTGTAACACACGGGTATGTCTCTGTAACACACGGGTATGTGTCTGTAACACACGGGTATGTGTCTGTACTACACGGGTATGTGTCTGTAAAACACGGGCATGTGTCTGTAACACACGGTTATATGTCTGTAACACACGGGTATGTGTCTGTACTACACGGGTATGTGTCTGTAACACACGGGTATGTGTCTGTAACACACGGGTATGTGTCTGTAACACACGGGTATGTGTCTGTAACACACGGGTATATGTCTGTACTACACGGGTATGTGTCTGTAACACACGGGTATGTGCCTGTAACACACGGGTATGTGTCTGTAACACACGGATATATGTCTGTAACACACGGGTATGTGTCTGTAACACACGGGTATATCTCTGTAACACACGGGTATGTGTCTGTACTACACGGGTATGTGTCTGTAATACACGGGTATGTGTCTGTAACACAAGGGTATATCTCTGTAACACACGGGTATGTGTCTGTAACACACGGGTATGTGTCTGTAACACACGGGTATGTGTCTGTAACACACGGATATATGTCTGTAACACACGGGTATGTGTCTGTACTACACGGGTATGTGTCTGTAACACACGGGTACATCTCTGTAACACACGGGTATGTGTCTGTAACACACGGGTATATGTCTGTAACACACGGGTATGTGTCTGTAACACACGGGTATGTGTCTGTACTACACGGGTATGTGTCTGTAACACACGGGTATGTGTCTGTAACACACGGGTATATGTCTGTAACACACGGGTATGTGTCTGTAATACACGGGTATGTGTCTGTACTACATGGGTATGTGTCTGTAACACACGGGTATGTGTCTGTAACACACGGATATATGTCTGTAACACACGGGTATGTGTCTGTAACACACGGGTATGTGTCTGTAACACACGGGTATGTGTCTGTACTACACGGGTATGTGTCTGTAACACACGGGTATGTGTCTGTAACACACGGGTATATGTCTGTAACACACGGGTATGTGTCTGTAATACACGGGTATGTGTCTGTACTACATGGGTATGTGTCTGTAACACACGGGTATGTGTCTGTAACACACGGATATATGTCTGTAACACACGGGTATGTGTCTGTAACACACGGGTATGTGTCTGTAACACACGGGTATATGTCTGTAACACACGGGTATGTGTCTGTAACACACGGGTTTATGTCTGTACTACACGGGTATGTGTCTGTAACACACGGGTATGTGTCTGTACTACACGGGTATTTGTCTGTAACACACGGGTATGTGTCTGTAACACACGGGTATGTCTCTGTAACACACGGGTATGTGTCTGTAACACACGGGTATGTGTCTGTACTACACGGGTATGTGTCTGTAAAACACGGGCATGTGTCTGTAACACACGGTTATATGTCTGTAACACACGGGTATGTGTCTGTACTACACGGGTATGTGTCTGTAACACACGGGTATGTGTCTGTAACACACGGGTATGTGTCTGTAACACACGGGTATGTGTCTGTAACACACGGGTATATGTCTGTACTACACGGGTATGTGTCTGTAACACACGGGTATGTGCCTGTAACACACGGGTATGTGTCTGTAACACACGGATATATGTCTGTAACACACGGGTATGTGTCTGTAACACACGGGTATATCTCTGTAACACACGGGTATGTGTCTGTACTACACGGGTATGTGTCTGTAATACACGGGTATGTGTCTGTAACACAAGGGTATATCTCTGTAACACACGGGTATGTGTCTGTAACACACGGGTATGTGTCTGTAACACACGGGTATGTGTCTGTAACACACGGATATATGTCTGTAACACACGGGTATGTGTCTGTACTACACGGGTATGTGTCTGTAACACACGGGTACATCTCTGTAACACACGGGTATGTGTCTGTAACACACGGGTATATGTCTGTAACACACGGGTATGTGTCTGTAACACACGGGTATGTGTCTGTACTACACGGGTATGTGTCTGTAACACACGGGTATGTGTCTGTAACACACGGGTATATGTCTGTATCACACGGGTATGTGTCTGTAATACACGGGTATGTGTCTGTACTACACGGGTATGTGTCTGTAACACACGGGTATGTGTCTGTAACACACGGATATATGTCTGTAACACACGGGTATGTGTCTGTAACACACGGGTATGTGTCTGTAACACACGGGTATATGTCTGTAACACACGGGTATGTGTCTGTAACACACGGGTTTATGTCTGTACTACACGGGTATGTGTCTGTAACACACGGGTATGTGTCTGTACTACACGGGTATTTGTCTGTAACACACGGGTATGTGTCTGTAACACACGGGTATGTCTCTGTAACACACGGGTATGTGTCTGTAACACACGGGTATGTGTCTGTACTACACGGGTATGTGTCTGTAACACACGGGCATGTGTCTGTAACACACGGGTATATGTCTGTAACACACGGGTATGTGTCTGTACTACACGGGTATGTGTCTGTTACACACGGGTATGTGTCTGTAACACACGGGTATATGTCTGTACTACACGGGTATGTGTCTGTAACACACGGGTATGTGCCTGTAACACACGGGTATGTGTCTGTAACACACGGATATATGTCTGTAACACACGGGTATGTGTCTGTAACACACGGGTATATCTCTGTAACACACGGGTATGTGTCTGTACTACACGGGTATGTGTCTGTAATACACGGGTATGTGTCTGTAACACAAGGGTATATCTCTGTAACACACGGGTATGTGTCTGTAACACACGGGTATGTGTCTGTAACACACGGGTATGTGTCTGTAACACACGGGTATGTGTCTGTACTACACGGGTATGTGTCTGTAACACACGGGTACATCTCTGTAACACACGGGTATGTGTCTGTAACACACGGGTATATGTCTGTAACACACGGGTATGTGTCTGTAACACACGGGTATGTGTCTGTACTACACGGGTATGTGTCTGTAACACACGGGTATATCTCTGTAACACACGGGTATGTGTCTGTACTACACGGGTATGTGTCTGTACTACACGGGTATGTGTCTGTACTACACGGGTATGTGTCTGTAACACACGGGTATGTGTCTGTAACACACGGGTATGTGTCTGTACTACACGGGTATGTGTCTGTAACACACGGGTATGTGTCTGTAACACACGGGTATATGTCTGTAACACACGGGTATGTGTCTGTACTACACGGGTATGTGTCTGTAACACACGGGTATGTGTCTGTAACACACGGGTATGTGTCTGTAACACACGGGTATGTGTCTGTACTACACGGGTATGTGTCTGTAACACACGGGTATGTGTTTGTAACACACGGGTATGTGTCTGTAACACACGGATATATGTCTGTAACACACGGGTATGTGTCTGTAACACACGGGTATATCTCTGTAACACACGGGTATATCTCTGTAACACACGGGTATGTGTCTGTACTACACGGGTATGTGTCTGTAATACACGGGTATGTGTCTGTAACACACGGGTATATCTCTGTAACACACGGGTATGTGTCTGTAACACACGGGTATGTGTCTGTAACACACGGATATATGTCTGTAACACACGGGTATGTGTCTGTACTACACGGGTATGTGTCTGTACTACACGGGTATGTGTCTGTAACACACGGGTATATCTCTGTAACACACGGGTATGTGTCTGTAACACACGGGTATGTGTCTGTAACACACGGGTATGTGTCTGTAACACACGGGTATGTGTCTGTACTACACGGGTATGTGTCTGTAACACACGGGTATATCTCTGTAACACACGGGTATGTGTCTGTACTACACGGGTATGTGTCTGTACTACACGGGTATGTGTCTGTAACACACGGGTATGTGTCTGTACTACACGGGTATATCTCTGTAACACACGGGTATGTGTCTGTAATACACAGGTATATGTCTAATACTGTAATAAACAGGTAAATGTCTAATACTGTACTACACGGGTATGTGTCTGTACTACACGGGTATGTGTCTGTAATACACGGGTATATGTCTAATACTGTACTACAAGGGTATGTGTCTGTAACACACGGGTATGTGTCTGTACTACACGGGTATATCTCTGTAACACACGGGTATGTGTCTGTAATACACAGGTATATGTCTAATACTGTAATACACAGGTATATGTCTAATACTGTACTACACGGGTATGTGTCTGTACTACACGGGTATGTGTCTGTAATACACAGGTATATGTCTAATACTGTACTACATGGGTATGTGTCTGTAACACACGGGCATGTGTCTGTAACACAAGGGTATGTGTCTGTAACACACGGGTATGTGTCTGTAACACACGGATATATGTCTGTAACACACGGGTATGTGTCTGTATTACACGGGTATGTGTCTGTAACACACGGGTATGTGTCTGTAACACACGGGTATATGTCTGTAACACACGGGTATGTGTCTGTAATACACGGGTATGTGTCTGTACTACACGGGTATGTGTCTGTAACACACGGGTATTTGTCTGTAACACACGGATATATGTCTGTAACACACGGGTATGTGTCTGTAACACATGGGTATGTGTCTGTAACACACGGGTATATGTCTGTAACACACGGGTATGTGTCTGTAACACACGGGTATATGTCTGTACTACACGGGTATGTGTCTGTAACACACGGGTATGTGTCTGTACTACACGGGTATGTGTCTGTAACACACGGGTATATCTCTGTAACACACGGGTATGTGTCTGTAACACACAGGTATGTGTCTTTAACACACGGGTATGTGTCTGTACTACACGGGTATGTGTCTGTAACACACGGGTATGTGTCTGTAACACACGGGTATGTGTCTATAACACACGGGTATATGTCTGTAACACACGGGTATGTGTCTGTACTACACGGGTATGTGTCTGTAACACACGGGTATGTGTCTGTAACACACGGGTATGTGTCTGTAACACACGGATATATGTCTGTAACACACGGGTATGTGTCTGTAACACACGGGTATGTGTCTGTAACACACGGGTATGTGTCTGTACTACACGGGTATGTGTCTGTAACACACGGGTATGTGTCTGTAACACACGGGTATGTGTCTGTAACACACGGATATATGTCTGTAACACACGGGTATGTGTCTGTAACACACGGGTATATCTCTGTAACACACGGGTATATCTCTGTAACACACGGGTATGTGTCTGTACTACACGGGTATGTGTCTGTAACACACGGGTATGTGTCTGTAACACACGGGTATATCTCTGTAACACACGGGTATGTGTCTGTAACACACGGGTATGTGTCTGTAACACACGGGTATGTGTCTGTAACACACGGATATGTGTCTGTAACACACGGATATGTGTCTGTAATACACGGGTATGTGTCTGTAACACACGGGTATATCTCTGTAACACACGGGTATATCTCTGTAACACACGGGTATGTGTCTGTAACACACGGGTATGTGTCTGTAACACACGGGTATGTGTCTGTAACACACGGATATATGTCTGTACTACACGGGTATGTGTCTGTACTACACAGGTATGTGTCTGTAACACACGGGTATGTGTCTGTAACACACGGGTATATGTCTGTAACACACGGGTATGTGTCTGTAACACACGGGTATGTGTCTGTAACACACGGGTATGTGTCTGTAACACACGGATATATGTCTGTAACACACGGGTATGTGTCTGTACTACACGGGTATGTGTCTGTAACACACGGGTATGTGTCTGTAACACACGGATATATGTCTGTAACACACGGGTATGTGTCTGTAACACACGGGTATGTGTCTGTAACACACGGGTATATGTCTGTAACACACGGGTATGTGTCTGTAACACACGGGTATATGTCTGTACTACACGGGTATGTGTCTGTAACACACGGGTATGTGTCTGTACTACACGGGTATGTGTCTGTAACACACGGGTATATCTCTGTAACACACGGGTATGTGTCTGTAACACACGGGTATGTGTCTGTACTACACGGGTATGTGTCTGTAACACACGGGTATGTGTCTGTAACACACGGGTATATGTCTGTAACACACGGGTATGTGTCTGTACTACACGGGTATGTGTCTGTAATACACGGGTATGTGTCTGTAACACACGGGTATGTGTCTGTAACACACGGGTATGTGTCTGTACTACACGGGTATGTGCCTGTAACACACGGGTATGTGCCTGTAACACACGGGTATGTGTCTGTAACACACGGATATATGTCTGTAACACACGGGTATGTGTCTGTAACACACGGGTATATCTCTGTAACACACGGGTATGTGTCTGTACTACACGGGTATGTGTCTGTAATACACGGGTATGTGTCTGTAACACACGGGTATATCTCTGTAACACACGGGTATGTGTCTGTAACACACGGGTATGTGTCTGTACTACACGGGTATATCTCTGTAACACACGGGTATGTGTCTGTAACACACGGGTATATGTCTGTAACACACGGGTATGTGTCTGTACTACACGGGTATGTGTCTGTACTACACGGGTATGTGTCTGTAACACACGGGTATGTGTCTGTAACACACGGGTATGTGTCTGTACTACACGGGTATGTGTCTGTAACACACGGGTATGTGTCTGTAACACACGGATATATGTCTGTAACACACGGGTATGTGTCTGTAACACACGGGTATGTGTCTGTAACACACGGGTATATGTCTGTAACACACGGGTATGTGTCTGTAACACACGGGTATATGTCTGTACTACACGGGTATATGTCTGTACTACACGGGTATGTGTCTGTACTACACGGGTATGTGTCTGTAACACACGGGTATGTGTCTGTAACACACGGGTATTTGTCTGTAACACACGGGTATGTGTCTGTACTACACGGGTATGTGCCTGTAATACACGGGTATGTGTCTTTAACACACGGGTATGTGTCTGTAACACACGGGTATGTGTCTGTACTACACGGGTATGTGTCTGTAACACACGGGTATGTGTCTGTAACACACGGGTATGTGTCTGTAACACACGGATATATGTCTGTAACACACGGGTATGTGTCTGTAACACACGGTATATCTCTGTAACACACGGGTATATCTCTGTAACACACGGATATATGTCTGTAACACACGGGTATGTGTCTGTAACACACGGATATATGTCTGTAACACACGGGTATGTGTCTGTAACACACGGGTATATGTCTGTACTACACGGGTATATGTCTGTACTACACGGGTATGTGTCTGTACTACACGGGTATGTGTCTGTAATACACGGGTATGTGTCTGTAACACACGGGTATATCTCTGTAACACACGGGTATGTGTCTGTAACACACGGGTATGTGTCTGTAACACATGGGTATGTGTCTGTAACACACGGACATATGTCTGTAACACACGGGTATGTGTCTGTACTACATGGGTATGTGTCTGTAACACACGGGTATATCTCTGTAACACACGGGTATGTGTCTGTAACACACGGGTATATGTCTGTAACACACGGGTATGTGTCTGTAACACACGGGTATGTGTCTGTACTACACGGGTATGTGTCTGTAACACACGGGTATGTGTCTGTACTACACGGGTATGTGTCTGTACTACACGGGTATGTGTCTGTACTACACGGGTATGTGTCTGTACTACACGGGTATGTTTCTGTAACACACGGGTATGTGTCTGTACTACACGGGTATGTGTCTGTAACACACGGGTATTTGTCTGTAACACACGGATATATGTCTGTAACACACGGGTATGTGTCTGTAATACACGGGTATGTGTCTGTACTACACAGGTATGTGTCTGTAACACACGGGTATTTGTCTGTAACACACGGATATATGTCTGTAACACACGGGTATGTGTCTGTAACACACGGGTATGTGTCTGTAACACACAGGTATATGTCTAATACTGTAATACACAGGTATATGTCTAATACTGTACTACACGGGTATGTGTCTGTACTACACGGGTATGTGTCTGTAATACACAGGTAAATGTCTAATACTGTACTACATGGGTATGTGTCTGTAACACACGGGCATGTGTCTGTAACACACGGGTATGTGTCTGTACTACACGGGTATGTGTCTGTAATACACGGGTATGTGTCTGTAACACACGGGTATATCTCTGTAACACACGGGTATGTGTCTGTAACACACGGGTATGTGTCTGTACTACACGGGTATATCTCTGTAACACACGGGTATGTGTCTGTAACACACGGGTATATGTCTCTAACACACGGGTATGTGTCTGTACTACACGGGTATGTGTCTGTACTACACGGGTATGTGTCTGTAACACACGGGTATGTGTCTGTAACACACGGGTATGTGTCTGTACTACACGGGTATGTGTCTGTAACACACGGGTATGTGTCTGTAACACACGGATATATGTCTGTAACACACGGGTATGTGTCTGTAACACACGGGTATGTGTCTGTAACACACGGGTATATGTCTGTAACACACGGGTATGTGTCTGTAACACACGGGTATATGTCTGTACTACACGGGTATATGTCTGTACTACACGGGTATGTGTCTGTACTACACGGGTATGTGTCTGTAACACACGGGTATGTGTCTGTAACACACGGGTATTTGTCTGTAACACACGGGTATGTGTCTGTACTACACGGGTATGTGTCTGTAATACACGGGTATGTGTCTGTAACACACGGGTATGTGTCTGTAACACACGGGTATGTGTCTGTACTACACGGGTATGTGTCTGTAACACACGGGTATGTGTCTGTAACACACGGGTATGTGTCTGTAACACACGGATATATGTCTGTAACACACGGGTATGTGTCTGTAATACACAGGTATATCTCTGTAACACACGGGTATATCTTTGTAACACACGGGTATGTGTCTGTACTACACGGGTATGTGTCTGTAATACACGGGTATGTGTCTGTAACACACGGGTATATCTCTGTAACACACGGGTATGTGTCTGTAACACACGGGTATGTGTCTGTAACACACGGATATATGTCTGTAACACACGGGTATGTGTCTGTACTACATGGGTATGTGTCTGTAACACACGGGTATATCTCTGTAACACACGGGTATGTGTCTGTAACACACGGGTATATGTCTGTAACACACGGGTATGTGTCTGTAACACACGGGTATGTGTCTGTACTACACGGGTATGTGTCTGTAACACACGGGTATGTGTCTGTACTACACGGGTATGTGTCTGTACTACACGGGTATGTGTCTGTACTACACGGGTATGTGTCTGTAACACACGGGTATGTGTCTGTAACACACGGGTATGTGTCTGACTACACGGGTATGTGTCTGTAACACACGGGTATTTGTCTGTAACACACGGATATATGTCTGTAACACACGGGTATGTGTCTGTAATACACGGGTATGTGTCTGTACTACACAGGTATGTGTCTGTAACACACGGGTATTTGTCTGTAACACACGGATATATGTCTGTAACACACGGGTATGTGTCTGTAACACACGGGTATGTGTCTGTAACACACAGGTAAATGTCTAATACTGTACTACATGGGTATGTGTCTGTAACACACGGGCATGTGTCTGTAACACACGGGTATGTGTCTGTAACACACGGGTATGTGTCTTTAACACACGGATATATGTCTGTAACACACGGGTATGTGTCTGTACTACACGGGTATGTGTCTGTAACACACGGGTATGTGTCTGTAACACACGGGTATATGTCTGTAACACACGGGTATGTGTCTGTAATACACGGGTATGTGTCTGTACTACACGGGTATGTGTCTGTAACACACGGGTATTTGTCTGTAACACACGGATATATGTCTGTAACACACGGGTATGTGTCTGTAACACACGGGTATGTGTCTGTAACACACGGGTATATGTCTGTAACACACGGGTATGTGTCTGTAACACACGGGTATATGTCTGTACTACACGGGTATGTGTCTGTAACACACGGGTATGTGTCTGTACTACACGGGTATGTGTCTGTAACACACGGGTATATCTCTGTAACACACGGGTATGTGTCTGTAACACACGGGTATGTGTCTTTAACACACGGGTATGTGTCTGTACTACACGGGTATGTGTCTGTAACACACGGGTATGTGTCTGTAACACACGGGTATGTGTCTGTAACACACGGGTATGTGTCTGTACTACACGGATATGTGTCTGTAACACACGGGTATGTGTCTGTAACACACGGATATATGTCTGTAACACACGGGTATGTGTCTGTAACACACGGGTATGTGTCTGTAACACACGGGTATGTGTCTGTACTACACAGGTATGTGTCTGTAACACACGGGTATGTGTCTGTAACACACGTGTATGTGTCTGTAACACACGGATATATGTCTGTAACACACGGGTATGTGTCTGTAACACACGGGTATATCTCTGTAACACACGGGTATATCTCTGTAACACACGGGTATGTGTCTGTACTACACGGGTATGTGTCTGTAACACACGGGTATGTGTCTGTATCACACGGGTATATCTCTGTAACACACGGGTATGTGTCTGTAACACACGGGTATGTGTCTGTAACACACGGATATGTGTCTGTAACACACGGGTATGTGTCTGTAACACACGGATATATGTCTGTAACACACGGATATGTGTCTGTAATACACGGGTATGTGTCTGTAACACACGGGTATATCTCTGTAACACACGGGTATATCTCTGTAACACACGGGTATGTGTCTGTAACACACGGGTATGTGTCTGTAACACACGGGTATGTGTCTGTAACACACGGATATATGTCTGTACTACACGGGTATGTGTCTGTACTACACAGGTATTTGTCTGTAACACACGGGTATGTGTCTGTAACACACGGGTATGTGTCTGTAACACACGGGTATGTGTCTGTAACACACGGGTATGTGTCTGTAACACACGGATATATGTCTGTAACACACGGGTATGTGTCTGTACTACACGGGTATGTGTCTGTAACACACGGGTATGTGTCTGTAACACACGGGTATATGTCTGTAACACACGGGTATGTGTCTGTAATACACGGGTATGTGTCTGTACTACACGGGTATGTGTCTGTAACACACGGGTATGTGTCTGTAACACACGGGTATATGTCTGTAACACATGGGTATGTGTCTGTACTACACGGGTATGTGTCTGTAACACACGGGTATGTGTCTGTAACACACGGGTATATGTCTGTACTACACGGGTATGTGTCTGTAACACACGGGTATGTGTCTGTACTACACGGGTATGTGTCTGTAACACACGGGTATGTGTCTGTAACACACGGGTATGTCTCTGTAACACACGGGTATGTGTCTGTAACACACGGGTATGTGTCTGTACTACACGGGTATGTGTCTGTAACACACGTGTATGTGTCTGTAACACACGGGTATATGTCTGTAACACATGGGTATGTGTCTGTACTACACGGGTATGTGTCTGTAACACACGGGTATGTGTCTGTAACACACGGGTATGTGTCTGTAACACACGGGTATATGTCTGTACTACACGGGTATGTGTCTGTAACACACGGGTATATCTCTGTAACACACGGGTATGTGTCTGTACTACACGGGTATGTGTCTGTAATACATGGGTATGTGTCTGTAACACAAGGGTATATCTCTGTAACACACGGGTATGTGTCTGTAACACACGGGTATGTGTCTGTAACACACGGATATATGTCTGTAACACACGGGTATGTGTCTGTACTACACGGGTATGTGTCTGTAACACACGGGTATATCTCTGTAACACACGGGTATGTGTCTGTAACACACGGGTATATGTCTGTAACACACGGGTATGTGTCTGTAACACACGGGTATGTGTCTGTACTAAACGGGTATGTGTCTGTAACACACGGGTATATCTCTGTAACACACGGGTATGTGTCTGTACTACACGGGTATGTGTCTGTACTACACGGGTATGTGTCTGTACTACACGGGTATGTGTCTGTAACACACGGGTATGTGTCTGTAACACACGGGTATGTGTCTGTACTACACGGGTATGTGTCTGTAACACACGGGTATGTGTCTGTAACACACGGGTATATGTCTGTAACACACGGGTATGTGTCTGCACTACACGGGTATGTGTCTGTAATACACGGGTATGTGTCTGTAACACACGGGTATGTGTCTGTAACACACGGGTATGTGTCTGTACTACACGGGTATGTGTCTGTAACAAACGGGTATGTGTTTGTAACACACGGGTATGTGTCTGTAACACACGGATATATGTCTGTAACACACGGGTATGTGTCTGTAACACACGGGTATATCTCTGTAACACACGGGTATATCTCTGTAACACACGGGTGTGATGTACAATGCCCGAAGATATGTTTTCTGTTGCAATGTGCTAACAAATCCTCCATCCTAGGACATTGTAAACTGTCAGTAGTAGGAATTCCTTCCCCCCAGGTTTTATCAACCCTGCCACTTCCTCTGGAAGAGCAGGAATGTTAATTAGCTAGACCATCTTCCTCACACCATTTGGCTTCTCTCAGCTGAAAGAGAAAAAAAGTGCGGGAACTAAACTTCTTTGTTTGAAACGAATAAAACTATGAGAGACTATACCATAAGAACCAAATACCCTAGAGATATGAAAATCATATTTTTGTAACCTGAGCGGTCCCAGCTTCGAGACCGCGTATGTTTCGAAGTTCTACCCTGTCCAGAACATGAGATAGGATTTGCGCCCAAATGGATGGTCATATCGCATAGATGTTTGATGTTTTCTTGATAGGCTTATTACGCTGGGAAACATGAAACCACTGATGAGTCCATACCAGCTTCTCCCATAAAGTTATAGCTAATCTAAGTTTTGTAGCCAAAACATAACTTGGATAAGAGAGGTGGGATCAACCCAGAATGCACCTCTCTGTGATGTCACATAGGAAAGTCTATAAGGCATTCCCTGGCAGAACCAGCTCAGAACAGCTGCAGAATCCGTGCTGACAAGAACTCAGATGAGCGGAGAAGTGCAGCTCCGCCTCCACCCACCTTAGCCGCATGGTCTGCCTAAGGAACAATATGGAACTGTGAGTGTAATCTCTTTGTTTTCTCCACTTTTATTTTATACCTGTACTGTACATATTTTATGTCTCAATCTTATAGCAACTTTTATCTGTAATCACTGTCCTCTTTCGGAAAATAAATGAAATAATTATTTAGATCTGTCTCTATGCTCTAAGACTCGAACTATACGCCTTTGATAGATAATCGCTACTAATTCAAGGGGTTTGCCACGGACCCTCTTAATTTAACACTGTGAATTAAGTAACCGTGACTGGTGGCAGCGCGTTGTGTACGGCTATTACGGCTTGCTGGCAGTACAGAAGGGTCTTATATTGCTGAATAAGGGTCTGCGGCCACAGCATTGATAATTCCCTTACTGCAGAAGCCTAATTGCCGGTTCACAACAGGCAGCCCGTCCGGCGACCAATTATCCTAGGTGCAGTTCCCTGACTGACCTGAGGGTAAGGGGGCGCCGGAGAGCTGCGAGTTCCAAGGTGGAACTGAGAAAGTGGGATATACACAAATCCCCGCAGTACTTGGAAGATTGATAGCAGTGGTGGGGCATCCAAATTAAACTCCCCCTGCGGCAAATTGTAGAGCGAGATTAGCTTGCTGGATATTTTTGTCACATGGTGCCAGTGGTGGGATAACTAAGATAAGCCCCACTGCGCCTGTGATAGCCGTGTGCCGGCATTGTGTCACGTCCCTCCGTCCGCTGATACACCGGTGTCAGTGGTGGGATCGTGACATAGTGGTGACACAGGGTCCGCTGTCCGTCGCGTTTTGGTGGCAGCGGGACCCCCGTTAGTCGTCGCCCGTAAGTGGACGAACGGCCGTGGGCTGTTCGTCACATATTGGTGGCAGCGGTGGGATAACTAAGATAAGCCCCACTGCGCCTGTGATAGCCGTGTGCCGGCATTGTGTCACGTCCCTCCGTCCGCTGATACACCGGTGTCAGTGGTGGGATCGTGACATAGTGGTGACACAGGGTCCGCTGTCCGTCGCGTTTTGGTGGCAGCGGGACCCCCGTTAGTCGTCGCCCGTAAGTGGACGAACGGCCGTGGGCTGTTCGTCACATATTGGTGGCAGAGCGGTGGGATAATCCTAGAGCATTAGTGATTTGGTTTGAGCAATCATTCCTCTCACTAAAGACCTGCACGGTTCCTGCGGGAATCCTGCATCATAGGTTTTGGAGAACAGACTCAGTGGTTACTAGTCCTGAGACATTAGTGTGTACTTGCAAGTATCCCCCTCCCGTTTCTTCGTTTTTCTTTTTCTATCTTTTATTTGGCAACCATGGCGGCGATGACAGTGGAGTGGTATCAGAAGCAGAAAAAGGACACCCTTGCTGGGTTATGCACGTACCGAGGCATAGACGCCGCAGGCGAACCAAAGATCAAATGATCGCGGCTCTAGTGCAGCTGGACAACGACCAGAATCCAGCGAGCGCAGAAGTTGGCCCAAGTTGCCATGGGGCTGCAGCAGAGGCTCCACTCCTGAGCGCTGGCCCCACATTCAACCAGAACGGGGTGGACCCCTATCTGCAAATGGCCTTGGACGAACTCCCCGCCGAAGACAGGGATGGGCGGGTGAGGCTGATCCAGCAATATCGGCAGGAGGCCCAAGCCGAACGTGAGCGCCAAGCTGAGGCTGAGAGAGCCGAGCGCCAGGCGCAGAGGGCCCATGAACTGGAGGTACTCCAGCGGGGTGGGAATGCCCCCACAGCCCGAAGCAGTGAGCCCAGCAGCATCCAGACTCCTAAACCCCGGCCAGAGCATTTTCCCGTGATGGAAAAGGATGGGGACTTGGACACATTTCTGCGAGCCTTTGAGAAAGCCTGCAGACAGTACCAGCTGCCTAGAGACCAATGGGCAAGGTACTTGACCCCAGGGCTAAAAGGCAAAGCCCTGGAGGCATTTGCTTCTCTTCCGCCAGAAGCCGATGACGACTATGACGCCATAAAGCAGGCGCTGATCGCCAAATACCGGCTGACACCTGAGGTATACCGAAAGAAGTTCCGGCACCTCCAACGTGGCCCACATGATAGCTACAGTGATGTGGTGCAAGGACTCAGGACCCACTTTGACCAGTGGATCCATGGACTGTCCGTTGAAACCTTTGAGCAGCTACGGGACCTGATGATCAAAGACCAGTTCCTGCATCTCTGCCCAGCTGAGGTCCGACAGTTCATCCTGGACCGCGAACCAACGAACGCGGACAAAGCGGCGCAGATCGCCGACAACCACGAGGCCAACCGGAAGCCCGAGACGCGGAGGCCAGTCGCCACCAGCTGGAAAGGGGGTAAGCCAGCAACCAACCCCAATGCCCCAGCTAGCCGTCCCTCCGGAGGCCCTGTCCCTGTTGCCAACAACCGGCCGGCTACTGACAGTCGCCTGTGTCACCACTGCAAGCGGCCTGGTCACTTCTCTTACACCTGTCCGAATAGGCCGAAGAATCCCCCAGCCAAGGCCCCCGGGCCCAACGCCTCTGTTCTTTTGGTGGGAGGTGTGGTTGGGAGGGCTGATGACAACGTTCAACCTGTTCAGGTGGGGGCCCGTCTTGCTACAGGCCTCAAGGACACCGGGGCTGAACGAACCCTCATCCGTCCTGGACTGGCGGCCCCTGAAGAGTTTGTTGAGGGGAAAACCTTGACTGTCACCGGGATTGGAGGAACCCGTTGTCCTTTGCCAGTGGCACGAGTTTTTCTTGATTGGGGTGCCGGGAGCGGGTTGAGGGAGGTGGGAGTGTCTGAAAATTTGCCCACTGATGTTTTATTGGGGACTGACTTGGGGAGGATGGTTGCATACTATGTCCCTGACACCCTTCCCCAAACTGATAATGAGGGTAACGTTAACCCTGATGATGTTGATGATGGGAAACTGAATGTGTTACCTGCTAATGCCTTGATGAGTAATGATGCAACTAACAACCATTCTTTCCCAAGGTATGATGCTGATGCTGATGTGAATGTACCAAAGCAAACTGATAACCATTCTTTTCCTAGGAATGATGATGTATCTGTGCCGACTGAACCCGTTAACCCTTTCTTTGAAACGGTAGATGTGTCCACAGGTACCGAGGTGCTCAGCCCCGTCACTCTGCGGAGTGAGACGGCTGAGGAACCCCTGGCAGGAGCAAGCAACGGTGCTCAAGAGAATGGGGAGGTGCATGGGGACCATGAGGAAGGTAATGCCATGCAGCTGACCAGTGCCACCGAGGAAGGTAACTGGCCCATAAGTAGCACTGCTCCTAAAGTGTTGGGGGTGGATGGGGAGGGAGAGCCCAGGGCAGCACCGGCTGGTGGGTCTGTAGAAATCCCCAGGGAGACAGCATACATAGCAGCTGTCACACGCAGTCAGAGTGCCCAGATCGCAGGTAACGCACTGTCTTCTGGACCCTCTGCTGCTACAGGAGAGACTGAACCAGAGGTGAACCCAGAGCCGGTTCCAGAGGGTCCCAGTAAAGGAGGTACCCTGACGTCACTTCTGGCAGCCTCCAGCATGGAGTTCCAGGCTGCTCTGCACTCAGATGCCAGCCTGGAGAAATTGAGAGGTCTCGCCGAGACGCCCACCTCCAAGCCTGATAAGGAGAGGGTGTTCTGGGAACGAGGAAGGTTGTACCGGGAGACAGTACCCGGAGATCCTAAAAAGGAGTGGTTGAGGGAAAGACAGCTGGTCGTCCCCTATCAGTTCAGAAGCGAGTTGTTGCGGATTGCCCATGAGATTCCACTCGCTGGACACTTGGGGATCAGCAAAACAAAGGCACGGCTGTCTCAACACTTCTATTGGCCCAAGATGGGGACAGATGTAACACACTACTGACGCTCCTGCACCACCTGTCAAAAAGTGGGTAAGGCGGGGCCTGCTCTTAAGGCTCCCCTTATTCCTTTGCCGGTGATAGAGGAGCCTTTCCAGAGAATCGCGGTGGACATTGTAGGACCGCTGTCCGTCCCCAGCAGCTCCGGAAAGCGATACATTCTCACCGTGGTAGACTACGCTACCCGGTACCCAGAGGCAGTAGCTCTGTCTTCAACCAGGGCAGATAAGGTGGCTGACGCACTGGTGACCATCTTTTCAAGAGTAGGATTTCCCAGGGAGATGCTTACCGATCAAGGGCCCCAATTCATGTCTCGCCTAATGGAGGCTCTCTGTGAGAAAATGCAGGTGACGCAGCTGGTATCGAGTCCGTATCACCCACAGACTAATGGTTTGTGTGAACGTTTCAACGGTACCCTCAAACAGATGCTCCGCATACTGGTTGAGACCCAAGGGCGCGACTGGGAGCGGTACCTCCCACACCTGCTGTTCGCTTACAGAGAAGTTCCGCAGGCCTCGACCGGGTTCTCCCCCTTCGAGCTCCTGTATGGCAGGCGAGTCCGGGGACCCCTTGGGTTGATAAGAGAATCCTGGGAAGATGAGCCAAACCCCACAGAAGTGTCCATCGTGGATTATGTCATGCGCTTCCGTGACAAGATGCAGACCTTGACGCAGTTGGTGCATGACAACATGACGCAGGCTCAGGCTGACCAGAAGCACTGGTACGACCAGAACGCCCGGGAGCGGACCTACCAGGTGGGCCAAAAGGTGTGGGCGCTGGTCCCTGTACCAACGGATAAGCTTCAGGCAGCCTGGGAAGGCCCGTATGTCGTCCACCAACAGCTCAACCCGGTCACCTACGTGGTCACGCTTGACCATGCTCGGGGTAGGCGCAAGGCCTTTCACGTCAACATGCTGAAGGCACACTACGAACGTGAAGCTTGCATCCTACCGGTCTGCAATCTGCCAGAGGATGGGGAGGAAGATTCCCTCCTGGACATGCTGGCCCAGGCCAAGGCCAATGGGTCCATTGAGGAGATGGAGATAAGTGGTTCGCTCACCGTGTCCCAGCGGTTGCAGTTGATGGCCACCCTGGAACTCTTCCGGCCCGTGTTCACCAACCGTCCTGGGAGGACGGAGTTAGCGGTTCATGAGGTGGACACCGGGAATCACGCCCCATTACGGCGAACACCTTATCGGATCTCTGAAACGGTGCAACAAGTCATGCGCCAAGAGGTCGATGAGATGTTAAGGCTGGGAGTGATTCGACGGTCAAAAGGTGCGTGGGCTTCACCTGTAGTCCTCGTGCCTAAAAAGGATCGAACCACCCGGTTCTGCGTGGACTACAGGGGGCTCAACGCCATCACAACCCCTGATGCCCACCCAATGCCGCGCATCGAGGATCTGCTCGAGCGGTTGACAAACGCCAACTACATATCCATCATGGATTTGAGTCGGGGATACTGGCAGATTCCCCTGAGCCCTGAGGCGCAGGAGAAATCCGCCTTTATCACCCCCTTTGGACTGTACGAGTCCACGGTCATGCCCTTCGGCATGAAGAATGCCCCTGCCACTTTCCAGCGGATGGTCAACCACCTGCTTCGGGGATTGGAGGAGTACGCGGTGGCGTACTTAGACGATATTGCCGTCTTCAGTTCCACCTGGGAGGAACACCTTCAGCACCTCCAGGAGGTGCTCAAGCGTCTTCACCAGGCAGGCCTGACCATCAAGCCGGGGAAGTGCCAGATAGGCATGCGCGAGGTCCACTACCTGGGGCACCGGGTAGGCGGGGGTTCCATGAGCCCGGAGCCAGAAAAAGTGGACGCAATCGTGTCCTGGCCCACCCCCAGGACCAAGAAACAGGTGAAGTCCTTCTTGGGCACTGCAGGGTACTATAGGCGGTTCGTACAGGACTATAGCGCCCTTGCCAAACCCTTGACTGACCTCACCAAGCAGAGGCTACCCCAAACAGTCAACTGGACAGATGACTGTGAGGCTGCTTTCCAAGCTTTGAAAGCAGCCCTGTGCAACTCTCCAGTGTTGAGAGCAGTCGACAGCAGTCGCCCGTTTCTGGTACAGACCGACGCCAGCGAGTTTGGCCTCGGTGCTGTGCTTAGCCAGGTCGACTCGGGGGACCAAGAGCACCCCGTGTTGTACCTGAGCCGGAAACTTTTGCCGAGGGAAGTGGCATACTCGACCATCGAGAAGGAGTGTCTGGCCATGGTGTGGGCACTGCAGCGTTTGCAGCCCTACCTGTACGGGCGCGCCTTCACGGTGGTAACTGACCACAACCCTCTGAGCTGGTTGCACACAGTGTCCGGAACCAATGGAAGATTGCTCCGCTGGAGCCTTGCCCTTCAACAGTACGATTTTACTGTAAAACACAGGAAGGGCAGTGAAAACGGCAATGCCGATGGTTGTCCCGCCGGGGCGAACCCGCTGAGGTGCGCATGGCAGATTACCGAGAGGTAATGCCTCCTTAGCGCCCTCTTAAGGGGGGAGGTGTGATGTACAATGCCCGAAGATATGTTTTCTGTTGCAATGTGCTAACAAATCCTCCATCCTAGGACATTGTAAACTGTCAGTAGTAGGAATTCCTTCCCCCCAGGTTTTATCAACCCTGCCACTTCCTCTGGAAGAGCAGGAATGTTAATTAGCTAGACCATCTTCCTCACACCATTTGGCTTCTCTCAGCTGAAAGAGAAAAAAAGTGCGGGAACTAAACTTCTTTGTTTGAAACGAATAAAACTATGAGAGACTATACCATAAGAACCAAATACCCTAGAGATCTGAAAATCATATTTTTGTAACCTGAGCGGTCCCAGCTTCGAGACCGCATATGTTTCGAAGTTCTACCCTGTCCAGAACATGAGATAGGATTTGCGCCCAAATGGATGGTCATATCGCATAGATGTTTGATGTTTTCTTGATAGGCTCATTACGCTGGGAAACATGAAACCACTGATGAGTCCATACCAGCTTCTCCCATAAAGTTATAGCTAATCTAAGTTTTGTAGCCAAAACATAACTTGGATAAGAGAGGTGGGATCAACCCAGAATGCACCTCTCTGTGATGTCACATAGGAAAGTCTATAAGGCATTCCCTGGCAGAACCAGCTCAGAACAGCTGCAGAATCCGTGCTGACAAGAACTCAGATGAGCGGAGAAGTGCAGCTCCGCCTCCACCCACCTTAGCCGCATGGTCTGCCTAAGGAACAATATGGAACTGTGAGTGTAATCTCTTTGTTTTCTCCACTTTTATTTTATACCTGTACTGTACATATTTTATGTCTCAATCTTATAGCAACTTTTATCTGTAATCACTGTCCTCTTTCGGAAAATAAATGAAATAATTATTTAGATCTGTCTCTATGCTCTAAGACTCGAACTATACGCCTTTGATAGATAATCGCTACTAATTCAAGGGGTTTGCCACGGACCCTCTTAATTTAACACTGTGAATTAAGTAACCGTGACTGGTGGCAGCGCGTTGTGTACGGCTATTACGGCTTGCTGGCAGTACAGAAGGGTCTTATATTGCTGAATAAGGGTCTGCGGCCACAGCATTGATAATTCCCTTACTGCAGAAGCCTAATTGCCGGTTCACAACAGGCAGCCCGTCCGGCGACCAATTATCCTAGGTGCAGTTCCCTGACTGACCTGAGGGTAAGGGGGGCGCCGGAGAGCTGCGAGTTCCAAGGTGGAACTGAGAAAGTGGGATATACACAAATCCCCGCAGTACTTGGAAGATTGATAGCAGTGGTGGGGCATCCAAATTAAACTCCCCCTGCGGCAAATTGTAGAGCGAGATTAGCTTGCTGGATATTTTTGTCACATGGTGCCAGTGGTGGGATAACTAAGATAAGCCCCACTGCGCCTGTGATAGCCGTGTGCCGGCATTGTGTCACGTCCCTCCGTCCGCTGATACACCGGTGTCAGTGGTGGGATCGTGACATAGTGGTGACACAGGGACCGCTGTCCGTCGCGTTTTGGTGGCAGCGGGACCCCCGTTAGTCGTCGCCCGTAAGTGGACGAACGGCCGTGGGCTGTTCGTCACATATTGGTGGCAGCGGTGGGATAACTAAGATAAGCCCCACTGCGCCTGTGATAGCCGTGTGCCGGCATTGTGTCACGTCCCTCCGTCCGCTGATACACCGGTGTCAGTGGTGGGTTCGTGACATAGTGGTGACACAGGGTCCGCTGTCCGTCGCGTTTTGGTGGCAGCGGGACCCCCGTTAGTCGTCGCCCGTAAGTGGACGAACGGCCGTGGGCTGTTCGTCACAACGGGTATTTGTCTGTACTACACGGGTATGTGTCTGTAATACACGGGTATGTCTCTGTAACACACGGGTATATCTCTGTAACACACGGGTATGTGTCTGTAACACACGGGTATGTGTCTGTAACACACGGGTATGTGTCTGTAACACACGGATATATGTCGGTAACACACGGGTATGTGTCTGTACTACACGGGTATGTGTCTGTAACACACGGGTATATCTCTGTAACACACGGGTATGTGTCTGTAACACACGGGTATGTGTCTGTAACACACGGGTATGTGTCTGTAACACACGGGTATGTGTCTGTACTACACGGGTATGTGTCTGTAACACACGGGTATATCTCTGTAACACACGGGTATGTGTCTGTACTACACGGGTATGTGTCTGTACTACACGGGTATGTGTCTGTAACACACGGGTATGTGTCTGTACTACACGGGTATATCTCTGTAACACACGGGTATGTGTCTGTAATACACAGGTATATGTCTAATACTGTAATAAACAGGTATATGTATAATACTGTACTACACGGGTATGTGTCTGTACTACACGGGTATGTGTCTGTAATACACGGGTATATGTCTAATACTGTACTACACGGGTATGTGTCTTTAACACACGGGTATGTGTCTGTACTACACGGGTATATCTCTGTAACACACGGGTATGTGTCTGTAATACACAGGTATATGTCTAATACTGTAATACACAGGTATATGTCTAATACTGTACTACACGGGTATGTGTCTGTACTACACGGGTATGTGTCTGTAATACACAGGTATATGTCTAATACTGTACTACATGGGTATGTGTCTGTAACACACGGGCATGTGTCTGTAACACAAGGGTATGTGTCTGTAACACACGGGTATGTGTCTGTAACACACGGATATATGTCTGTAACACACGGGTATGTGTCTGTATTACACGGGTATGTGTCTGTAACACACGGGTATGTGTCTGTAACACACGGGTATATGTCTGTAACACACGGGTATGTGTCTGTAATACACGGGTATGTGTCTGTAACACACGGGTATTTGTCTGTAACACACGGATATATGTCTGTAACACACGGGTATGTGTCTGTAACACACGGGTATGTGTCTGTAACACACGGGTATATGTCTGTAACACACGGGTATGTGTCTGTAACACACGGGTATATGTCTGTACTACACGGGTATGTGTCTGTAACACACGGGTATGTGTCTGTACTACACGGGTATGTGTCTGTAACACACGGGTATATCTCTGTAACACACGGGTATGTGTCTGTAACACACGGGTATGTGTCTTTAACACACGGGTATGTGTCTGTACTACACGGGTATGTGTCTGTAACACACGGGTATGTGTCTGTAACACACTGGTATGTGTCTGTAACACACGGGTATATGTCTGTAACACACGGGTATGTGTCTGTACTACACGGGTATGTGTCTGTAACACACGGGTATGTGTCTGTAACACACGGATATATGTCTGTAACACACGGGTATGTGTCTGTAACACACGGGTATGTGTCTGTAACACACGGGTATGTGTCTGTACTACACGGGTATGTGTCTGTAACACACGGGTATATCTCTGTAACACACGGGTATATCTCTGTAACACACGGGTATATCTCTGTAACACACGGGTATGTGTCTGTAACACACGGGTATGTGTCTGTACTACACGGGTATGTGTCTGTAACACACGGGTATGTGTCTGTAACACACGGGTATATCTCTGTAACACACGGGTATATCTCTGTAACACACGGGTATGTGTCTGTACTACACGGGTATGTGTCTGTAACACACGGGTATATCTCTGTAACACACGGGTATGTGTCTGTAACACACGGGTATGTGTCTGTAACACACGGGTATGTGTCTGTAACACACGGATATGTGTCTGTAACACACGGGTATGTGTCTGTAACACACGGATATATGTCTGTAACACACGGATATGTGTCTGCAATACACGGGTATGTGTCTGTAACACACGGGTATATCTCTGTAACACACGGGTATATCTCTGTAACACACGGGTATATCTCTGTAACACACGGGTATGTGTCTGTAACACACGGGTATGTGTCTGTAACACACGGGTATGTGTCTGTAACACACGGATATATGTCTGTACTACACGGGTATGTGTCTGTACTACACAGGTATGTGTCTGTAACACACGGGTATGTGTCTGTAACACACGGGTATATGTCTGTAACACACGGGTATGTGTCTGTAACACACGGGTATGTGTCTGTAACACACGGGTATGTGTCTGTAACACACGGATATATGTCTGTAACACACGGGTATGTGTCTGTAACACACGGGTATATGTCTGTACTACACGGGTATGTGTCTGTAACACACGGGTATGTGTCTGTACTACACGGGTATGTGTCTGTAACACACGGGTATATCTCTGTAACACACGGGTATGTGTCTGTAACACACGGGTATGTGTCTGTACTAAACGGGTATGTGTCTGTAACACACGGGTATGTGTCTGTAACACACGGGTATATGTCTGTAACACACGGGTATGTGTATGTACTACACGGGTATGTCTCTGTAATACACGGGTATGTGTCTGTAACACACGGGTATGTGTCTGTAACACACGGGTATGTGTCTGTAACACACGGGTATGTGTCTGTACTACACGGGTATGTGCCTGTAACACACGGGTATGTGTCTGTAACACACGGATATATGTCTGTAACACACGGGTATGTGTCTGTAACACACGGGTATATCTCTGTAACACACGGGTATGTGTCTGTACTACACGGGTATGTGTCTGTAATACACGGGTATGTGTCTGTAACACACGGGTATATCTCTGTAACACACGGGTATGTGTCTGTAACACACGGGTATGTGTCTGTACTACATGGGTATATCTCTGTAACACACGGGTATGTGTCTGTAACACACGGGTATATGTATGTAACACACGGGTATGTGTCTGTACTACACGGGTATGTGTCTGTACTACACGGGTATGTGTCTGTAACACACGGGTATGTGTCTGTAACACACGGGTATGTGTCTGTAACACACGGGTATGTGTCTGTAACACACGGGTATGTGTCTGTAACACACGGATATATGTCTGTAACACACGGGTATGTGTCTGTAACACACGGGTATGTGTCTGTAACACACGGGTATATGTCTGTAACACACGGGTATGTGTCTGTAACACACGGGTATATGTCTGTACTACACGGGTATATGTCTGTACTACACGGGTATGTGTCTGTACTACACGGGTATGTGTCTGTAACACACGGGTATGTGTCTGTAACACACGGGTATTTGTCTGTAACACACGGGTATGTGTCTGTACTACACGGGTATGTGTCTGTACTACACGGGTATGTGTCTGTAATTCAC
>NW_027361856.1:857500-867500 GCF_039654945.1 Dendrobates tinctorius | reverse complement strand
CCTGTTGTGAACCGGCAATTAGGCTTCTGCAGTAAGGGAATTATCAATGCTGTGGCTGAAGCCCCTTACTCAGCAATATAAGACCCTTCTAGACTGCCAGCAAGCCGTAATAGCCGTACACAACGCGCTGCCACCAGTCACGGTTACTTAATTCACAATGTTAAATTAAGAGGGTCCGTGGCAAACCCCTTGAATTAGTAGCGATTATCTATCAAAGGCGTATAGTTCGATTCTTAGAGCATGGAGACAGATCTAAATAATTTCATTTATTTTCCGAAAGAGGACAGTGATTACAGATAAAAGTTGCTATAAAATTGAGACATAAAATATGTACAGTACAGGTATAAAATAAAAGTGGAGAAAACAAAGAGATTACACTCACAGTTCCATATTGTTCCTTAGGCAGACCATGCGGCTTTAAGGGGGGAGGAGCCACACGTCTCCATTCATCTGGAGTTCTTGTCAGCACCGACTCTGCAGCTGTTCTGACCTGGTTTGCCCAGGAAATGCCTTATAGACTTTCCTATGTGACATCACGGAGAGGTGCATTCTGGGTTGATCCCACCTCTCTTATCCAAGTTATGTTTTGGCTACAAAACTTAGATTAGCTATAACTTTATGGGAGAAGCTGGTATGGACTCATCAGTGGTATCATGTTTCCCAGCGTAATGAGCCCATCAAGAAAACATCAAACATCTATGCGATATGACCGTCCATTTGGGCGCAAATCATATCTCAGGTTCTGGACATCCGAGAGTTTTGCAACAGGCACCACAGCGAAGCTGGGTCTGCTCGGATCGCAGAAATATGATTTTTATATTTCTGCTGGGTATGGTTTTCGCACGGCAGGCTCTTATAGTTTTATTCAAACCTCTTTGTTTCAAACAAAGAACCATCCCGCACTTTTTTCTCTCAGCTGTGGAGAGGAAACAAATGGTTGTAACAGCAGGGGGTCTCCTATTACTAGTGCGAACACAGGCTGTAGAGGAGGGGGGTGGCACTGCTCTGTGTGTGTGTGAAGGGAGGAGGGGTGAAGCTGCAGAGCTAGCAGCCTGGATTGTCATATGTGCCGGATCTTTCTGGAAAGTTACAACAGAAAACATCATATTTTGTAGACAAAACCCCATACCTCACAGACATTGTACATCACACCTCCCCCCTTAAGAGGGCGCTAAGGAGGCATTACCTCTCGGTAATCGGCCATGCGCACCTCAGCGGGTTCGCCCCGGCGGGACAACCCATCGGCATTGCCGTTTTCACTGCCCTTCCTGTGTTTTACAGTAAAATCGTACTGTTGAAGGGCAAGGCTCCAGCGGAGCAATCTTCCATTGGTTCCCGACACGGTGTGCAACCCGCTCAGTGGGTTGTGGTCGGTTACCACCGTGAAGGCGCGCCCATACAGGTAGGGCTGCAAACGCTGCAGTGCCCACACCATGGCCAGACACTCCTTCTCGATGGTCGAGTATGCCACTTCCCTCGGCAAAAGTTTCCGGCTCAGGTACAACACGGGGTGCTCTTGGTCCCCCGAGTCGACCTGGCTAAGCACAGCACCGAGGCCAAACTCGCTGGCGTCGGTCTGTACCAGAAACGGGCGACTGCTGTCGACTGCTCTCAACACTGGAGAGTTGCACAGGGCTGCTTTCAAAGCTTGGAAAGCCGCCTCACAGTCATCTGTCCAGTTGACTGTTTGGGGTAGCCTCTGCTTGGTGAGGTCAGTCAAGGGTTTGGCAAGGGCGCTATAGTCCTGTACGAACCGCCTATAGTACCCTGCAGTGCCCAAGAAGGACTTCACCTGTTTCTTGGTCCTGGGGGTGGGCCAGGACACGATTGCGTCCACTTTTTCTGGCTCCGGACTCATGGAACCCCCGCCTACCCGGTGCCCCAGGTAGTGGACCTTGTGCATGCCTATCTGGCACTTCCCCGGCTTGATGGTCAGGCCTGCCTGGTGAAGACGCTTGAGCACCTCCTGGAGGTGCTGAAGGTGTTCCTCCCAGGTGGAACTGAAGACGGCAATATCATCTAAGTATGCCACGGCGTACTCCTCCAGTCCCCGAAGCAGGTGGTTGACCATCCGCTGGAAAGTGGCAGGGGCATTCTTCATGCCGAAGGGCATGACCGTGGACTCGTACAGTCCAAAGGGGGTGATAAAGGCGGATTTCTCCTGCGCCTCAGGGCTCAGGGGAATCTGCCAGTATCCCCGACTCAAATCCATGATGGATATGTAGTTGGCGTTTGTCAACCGCTCGAGCAGATCCTCGATGCGCGGCATCGGGTGGGCATCAGAGGTTGTGATGGCGTTGAGCCCCCTGTAGTCCACGCAGAACCGGGTGGTTCGATCCTTTTTAGGCACGAGGACTACAGGTGAAGCCCACGCACCTTTTGACCGTCGAATCACCCCCAGCCTTAACATCTCATCGATCTCTTGGCGCATGACTTGTTGCACCGTTTCAGAGATCCGATAAGGTGTTCGCCGTAATGGGGCATGATTCCCGGTGTCCACCTCATGAACCGCTAACTCCGTCCTCCCAGGACGGTTGGTGAACACGGGCCGGAAGAGTTCCAGGGTGGCCATCAACTGCAACCGCTGGGACACGGTGAGCGAACCACTTATCTCCATGTCCTCAATGGACCCATTGGCCTTGGCCTGGGCCAGCATGTCCAGGAGGGAATCTTCCTCCCCATCCTCTGGCAGATTGCAGACCGGTAGGACGCAAGCTTCACGTTCGTAGTGCGCCTTCAGCATGTTGACGTGAAAGGCCTTGCGCCTACCCCGAGCATGGTCAAGCGTGACCACGTAGGTGACCGGGTTGAGCTGTTGGTGGACGACGTATGGGCCTTCCCAGGCTGCCTGAAGCTTATCCGTTGGTACAGGGACCAGCGCCCACACCTTTTGACCCACCTGGTAGGTCCGCTCCCGGGCGTTCTGGTCGTACCAGTGCTTCTGGTCAGCCTGAGCCTGCGTCATGTTGTCATGCACCAACTGCGTCAAGGTCTGCATCTTGTCACGGAAGCGCATGACATAATCCACGATGGACACTTCTGTGGGGTTTGGCTCATCTTCCCAGGATTCTCTTATCAACCCAAGGGGTCCCCGGACTCGCCTGCCATACAGGAGCTCGAAGGGGGAGAACCCGGTCGAGGCCTGCGGAACTTCTCTGTAAGCGAACAGCAGGTGTGGGAGGTACCGCTCCCAGTCGCGCCCTTGGGTCTCAACCAGTATGCGGAGCATCTGTTTGAGGGTACCGTTGAAGCGTTCACACAAACCATTAGTCTGTGGGTGATACGGACTCGATACCAGGTGCGTCACCTGCATTTTCTCACAGAGAGCCTCCATTAGGCGAGACATGAATTGGGGCCCTTGATCGGTAAGCATCTCCCTGGGAAATCCTACCCTTGAAAAGATGGTCACCAGTGCGTCAGCCACCTTATCTGCCCTGGTTGAAGACAGAGCTACTGCCTCTGGGTACCAGGTAGCGTAGTCTACCACGGTGAGAATGTATCGCTTTCCGGAGCTGCTGGGGACGGACAGCGGTCCTACAATGTCCACCGCGATTCTCTGGAAAGGCTCCTCTATCACCGGCAAAGGAATAAGGGGAGCCTTAAGAGCAGGCCCCGCCTTACCCACTTTTTGACAGGTGGCACAGGAGCGGCAGTAGTGTGTTACATCTGTCCCCATCTTGGGCCAATAGAAGTGTTGAGACAGCCGTGCCTTTGTTTTGCTGATCCCCAAGTGTCCAGCGAGTGGAATCTCATGGGCAATCCGCAACAACTCAGTTCTGAACTGATAGGGGACGACCAGCTGTCTTTCCCTCAACCACTCCTTTTTAGGATCTCCGGGTACCGTCTCCCGGTACAACCTTCCTCGTTCCCAGAACACCCTCTCCTTATCAGACTTGGAGGTGGGCGTCTCGGCGAGACCTCTCAATTTCTCCAGGCTGGCATCTGAGTGCAGAGCAGCCTGGAACTCCATGCTGGAGGCTGTCAGAAGTGACGTCAGGGTACCTCCTTTACTGGGACCCTCTGGAACCGGCTCTGGGTTCACCTCTGGTTCAGTCTCTCCTGTAGCAGCAGAGGGTCCAGAAGACAGTGCGTTACCTGCGATCTGGGCACTCTGACTGCGTGTGACAGCTGCTATGTATGCTGTCTCCCTGGGGATTTCTGCAGACCCACCAGCTGGTGCTGCCCTGGGCTCTACCTCCCCATCCACCCCCAACACTTTAGGAGCAGTGCTACTTATGGGCCAGTTACCTTCCTCGGTGGCACTGGTCAGCTGCATGGCATTACCTTCCTCATGGTCCCCATGCACCTCCCCATTCTCTTGAGCACCGTTGCTTGCTCCTGCCAGGGGTTCCTCAGCCGTCTCACTCCGCAGAGTGACGGGGCTGAGCACCTCGGTACCTGTGGACACATCTACCGTTTCAAAGAAAGGGTTAACGGGTTCAGTCGGCACAGATACATCAACATCATCATTCCTAGGAAAAGAATGGTTATCAGTTTGCTTTGGTACAATCACATCAGCATCATACCTTGGGAAAGAATGGTTGTTAGTTGCATCATTACTCATCAAGGCATTAGCAGGTAACACATTCAGTTTCCCATCATCAACATCATCAGGGTTAACGTTACCCTTATTATCAGTTTGGGGAAGGGTGTCAGGGACATAGTATGCACCCATCCTCCCCAAGTCAGTCCCCAATAAAACATCAGTGGGCAAATTTTCAGACACTCCCACCTCCCTCAACCCGCTCCCAGCACCCCAATCGAGATAAACTCGTGCCACTGGCAAGGGACAACGGGTGCCTCCAATCCCGGTGACAGTCAGGGTTTTCCCCTCAACAAACTCTTCAGGGGCCGCCAGTCCAGGACGGATGAGGGTTCGTTCAGCCCCGGTGTCCTTGAGGCCTGTAGCAAGACGGGCCCCCACCTGAACAGGTTGAACGTTGTCGTCAGCCCTCCCAACCACACCTCCCACCAAAAGAACAGAGGCGTTGGGCCCGGGGGCCTTGGCTGGGGGGTTCTTCGGCCTGTTCGGACAGGCGTAAAAGAAGTGACCAGGCCGCTGGCAGTGGTGACACAGGCGACTGTCAGTAGCCGGCCTGTTGTTGGCAACAGGGACAGGGCCTCCGGAGGGACGGCCAGCTGGGGCATTGGGGTTGGTTGCTGGCTTACCCCCTTTCCAGCTGGTGGTGACTGGCCTCCGCGTCTCGGGCTTCCGGTTGGCCTCGTGGTTGTCGGCGATCTGCGCCGCTTTGTCCGCGTTCGTTGGTTCGCGGTCCAGGATGAACTGTCGGACCTCAGCTGGGCAGAGATGCAGGAACTGGTCTTTGATCATCAGGTCCCGTAGCTGCTCAAAGGTTTCAACGGACAGTCCATGGATCCACTGGTCAAAGTGGGTCCTGAGTCCTTGCACCACATCACTGTAGCTATCGTGTGGGCCACGTTGGAGGTGTCGGAACTTCTTTCGGTATACCTCAGGTGTCAGCCGGTATTTGGCGATCAGCGCCTGCTTTATGGCGTCATAGTCGTCATCGGCTTCTGGCGGAAGAGAAGCAAATGCCTCCAGGGCTTTGCCTTTTAGCCCTGGGGTCAAGTACCTTGCCCATTGGTCTCTAGGCAGCTGGTACTGTCTGCAGGCTTTCTCAAAGGCTCGCAGGAACGTGTCCAAGTCCCCATCCTTTTCCATCACGGGAAAATGCTCTGGCCGGGGTTTAGGAGTCTGGACGCTGCTGGGCTCACGGCTTCGGGCTGTGGGGGCATTCCACCCCCGCTGGAGCATCTCCAGCTCATGGGCCCTCTGAGCTTCTGCATGGCGCTCAGCTCTCTCAGCCTGGGCTTGACGCTCGACCCTCTCAGCCTCAGCTTGGCGCTCACGTTCGGCTTGGGCCTCCTGCCGATATTGCTGGATCAGCCTCACCCGCCCATCCCTGTCTTCGGCGGGGAGTTCGTCCAAGGCCATTTGCAGATAGGGGTCCACCCCGTTCTGGTTGAATGTGGGGCCAGCGCTCAGGAGTGGAGCCTCTGCTGCAGCCCCATGGCAACTTGGGCCAACTTCTGCGCTCGCTGGATTCTGGCCGTTGTCCAGCTGCACTAGAGCCGCGATCATTTGATCTTTGGTTCCTCCTGCGGCGTCTATGCCTCGGTACGTGCATAACCCAGCAAGGGTGTCCTTTTTCTGCTTCTGATACCACTCCACTGTCATCGCCGCCATGGTTGCCAAATAAAAGATAGAAAAAGAAAAACGAAGAAACGGGAGGGGGATACTTGCAAGTACACACTAATGTCTCAGGACTAGTAACCACTGAGTCTGTTCTCCAAAACCTATGATGCAGGATTCCCGCAGGAACCGTGCAGGTCTTTAGTGAGAGGAATGATTGCTCAAACCAAATCACTAATGCTCTAGGATTATCCCACCGCTCTGCCACCAATATGTGACGAACAGCCCACCGCCGTTCGTCTACTTACGGGCGACGACTAACGGGGGTCCCGCTGCCACCAAAACGCGACGGACAGCGGACCCTGTGTCACCACTATGTCACGATCCCACCACTGACACCGGTGTATCAGCGGACGGAGGGACGTGACACAATGCCAGCACACGGCTATCACAGGCGCAGTGGGGCTTATCTTAGTTATCCCACCACTGGCACCATGTGACAAAAATATCCAGCAAGCTAATCTCGCTCTACAATTTGCCGCAGGGGGAGTTTAATTTGGATGCCCCACCACTGCTATCAATCTTCCAAGTACTGCGGGGATTTATGTATATCCCACTTTCTCAGTTCCACTTTGGAACTCGCAGCTCTCCGGCGCCCCCCTTACCCTCAGGTCAGTCAGGGAACTGCACCTAGGATAATTAGTCGCCGGACGGGCTGCCTGTTGTGAACCGGCAATTAGGCTTCTGCAGTAAGGGAATTATCAATGCTGTGGCTGAAGCCCCTTACTCAGCAATATAAGACCCTTCTAGACTGCCAGCAAGCCGTAATAGCCGTACACAACGCGCTGCCACCAGTCACGGTTACTTAATTCACAGTGTTAAATTAAGAGGGTCCGTGGCAAACCCCTTGAATTAGTAGCGATTATCTATCAAAGGCGTATAGTTCGATTCTTAGAGCATGGAGACAGATCTAAATAATTTCATTTATTTTCCGAAAGAGGACAGTGATTACAGATAAAAGTTGCTATAAAATTGAGACATAAAATATGTACAGTACAGGTATAAAATAAAAGTGGAGAAAACAAAGAGATTACACTCACAGTTCCATATTGTTCCTTAGGCAGACCATGCGGCTTTAAGGGGGGAGGAGCCACACGTCTCCATTCATCTGGAGTTCTTGTCAGCACCGACTCTGCAGCTGTTCTGACCTGGTTTGCCCAGGAAATGCCTTATAGACTTTCCTATGTGACATCACGGAGAGGTGCATTCTGGGTTGATCCCACCTCTCTTATCCAAGTTATGTTTTGGCTACAAAACTTAGATTAGCTATAACTTTATGGGAGAAGCTGGTATGGACTCATCAGTGGTATCATGTTTCCCAGCGTAATGAGCCCATCAAGAAAACATCAAACATCTATGCGATATGACCGTCCATTTGGGCGCAAATCATATCTCAGGTTCTGGACATCCGAGAGTTTTGCAACAGGCACCACAGCGAAGCTGGGTCTGCTCGGATCGCAGAAATATGATTTTTATATTTCTGCTGGGTATGGTTTTCGCACGGCAGCCTCTTATAGTTTTATTCAAACCTCTTTGTTTCAAACAAAGAACCATCCCGCACTTTTTTCTCTCAGCTGTGGAGAGGAAACAAATGGTTGTAACAGCAGGGGGTCTCCTATTACTAGTGCGAACACAGGCTGTAGAGGAGGGGGGTGGCACTGCTCTGTGTGTGTGTGAAGGGAGGAGGGGTGAAGCTGCAGAACTAGCAGCCTGGATTGTCATATGTGCCGGATCTTTCTGGAAAGTTACAACAGAAAACATCATATTTTGTAGACAAAACCCCATACCTCACAGACATTGTACATCACAACGGGTATGTGTCTGTACTACACGGGTATGTGTCTGTACTACACGGGTATGTGTCTGTACTACACGGGTATGTGTCTGTAACACACGGGTATGTGTCTGTACTACACGGGTATGTGTCTGTAACACACGGGTATTTGTCTGTAACACACGGATATATGTCTGTAACACACGGGTATGTGTCTGTAATACACGGGTATGTGTCTGTACTACACGGGTATGTGTCTGTAACACACGGGTATTTGTCTGTAACACACGGATATATGTCTGTAACACACGGGTATGTGTCTGTAACACACGGGTATGTGTCTGTAACACACAGGTATATGTCTAATACTGTAATACACAGGTATATGTCTAATACTGTACTACACGGGTATGTGTCTGTACTACACGGGTATGTGTCTGTAATACACAGGTATATGTCTAATACTGTACTACACGGGTATGTGTCTGTACTACACGGGTATGTGTCTGTAACACACGGGTATGTGTCTGTAACACACGGGTATGTGTCTGTAACACACGGGTATATGTCTGTAACACACGGGTATGTGTCTGTACTACACGGGTATGTGTCTGTAACACACGGGTATGTGTCTGTAACACACGTGTATGTGTCTGTAACACACGGATATATGTCTGTAACACACGGGTATGTGTCTGTAACACACGGGTATATCTCTGTAACACACGGGTATATCTCTGTAACACACGGGTATGTGTCTGTACTACACGGGTATGTGTCTGTAACAAACGGGTATGTGTCTGTAACACACGGGTATATCTCTGTAACACACGGGTATGTGTCTGTAACACACGGGTATATGTCTGTAACACACGGGTATGTGTCTGTAACACACGGATATGTGTCTGTAACACACGGGTATGTGTCTGTAACACACGGATATATGTCTGTAACACACGGATATGTGTCTGTAATACACGGGTATGTGTCTGTAACACACGGGTATATCTCTGTAACACACGGGTATATCTCTGTAACACACGGGTATGTGTCTGTAACACACGGGTATGTGTCTGTAACACACGGGTATGTGTCTGTAACACACGGATATATGTCTGTACTACACGGGTATGTGTCTGTACTACACAGGTATGTGTCTGTAACACACGGGTATGTGTCTGTAACACACGGGTATATGTCTGTAACACACGGGTATGTGTCTGTAACACACGGGTATGTGTCTGTAACACACGGGTATGTGTCTGTAACACACGGATATATGTCTGTAACACACGGGTATGTGTCTGTACTACACGGGTATGTGTCTGTAACACACGGGTATGTGTCTGTAACACACGGGTATATGTCTGTAACACACGGGTATGTGTCTGTAATACACGGGTATGTGTCTGTACTACACGGGTATGTGTCTGTAACACACGGGTATGTGTCTGTAACACACGGATATATGTCTGTAACACACGGGTATGTGTCTGTAACACACGGGTATGTGTCTGTAACACACGGGTATATGTCTGTAACACACGGGTATGTGTCTGTAACACACGGGTATGTGTCTGTAACACACGGGTATATGTCTGTAACACACGGGTATATGTCTGTACTACACGGGTATGTGTCTGTAACACACGGGTATGTGTCTGTACTACACGGGTATGTGTCTGTAACACACGGGTATATCTCTGTAACACACGGGTATGTGTCTGTAACACACGGGTATGTGTCTGTACTACACGGGTATGTGTCTGTAACACACGGGTATGTGTCTGTAACACACGGGTATATGTCTGTAACACACGGGTATGTGTCTGTACTACACGGGTATGTGTCTGTAATACACGGGTATGTGTCTGTAACACACGGGTATGTGTCTGTAACACACGGGTATGTGTCTGTACTACACGGGTATGTGCCTGTAACACACGGGTATGTGTCTGTAACACACGGATATGTGTCTGTAACACACGGGTATGTGTCTGTAACACACGGGT